>NC_029789.2:146923694-146927651 GCF_000816755.2 Arachis ipaensis | reverse complement strand
ACTGAATTATGACTTAAGCATAAGACTCTGTATGGTAGGGTGTTACAGTCAACTTCACGTGAAGTTAATAACTAAGAACGGTTTCACGTCCACATTTAAATCATGTGGAATTTATTTTCCACGTCAGCATTTAATTTTTTTTAAATATATATTATATCACCATTTTTACTAAAATACCCCTTTAATTAAATAAAAATAAAAAAATATTTTTTATTGAATTTTAAAAAATAAAATAAAAATTGAATAACAATATAAAATTAATGAGCATAATGAATCACAAAATCAATCTTTTTATAAATTAACGAGGCTTGAACCGATTAGTTTAATATAATGATACTTGCCTAATTGAAATTTAGGACACGCGTTCCGTAGTCATTGAAGAAATATTATTGTCTTTACCACAAGTTGTTTTTCGCGTCCGTATGTGAGTGGCGCCCAAATCAATTTTTTGTTTGAAACAAAAAAAAAAATTCAATACACTAAAGTAAAGCAACAAAATAAATAAATACAATAAAAAAACAAAACAGAACATAAAAATTATCAATTTCCTGTTATTTTTTACAATACTATCAACAATAAAAAAGATTAATACCATTTTATTTTTTTTAACTCAAAAACCCCTTCTTTATATGATCTCAACACCTATTTTTTTATTGTTGAAAATTCTATCATTACGTTTTAACCAAATATTATAAATCACTGCAAAAAAATCCAATCCCACATCTTCTGCTTATCTTTTCTATTAGGTATATTAGTCCAACTCTCAATAAATTCTTTGATGATTCTCAAGATAGCCCAAACTCTATTAAAACACTTCAACCAAACGTACCATCTATAAATTTCTTATGAGCTCAAAGGTATACCTTAACAACAATTTGAAGCAATTCATCCCATTAAAATAAACCTTTAAGATACCCAACTAAAAGGCAATTCGGCTTGGCAATCCAAAATTTAATCTCTTTCTTTTTTTAACTACAACACTCAAACCCATTACCTTTCACCAGAAGAACTTGTATGGTAGTTTTCTTTTTCCTAACCACACTATTGACATTGACGTTATAATAATGTTGGCTATGATTAAAAGACCATAAGGAGAGATGTGATTCTAGCTTATGATAATCCATATGAATTTCTTGGCTTGGAACTTTAGTATTTTCCATTACTAACAAACAAGAAAATCAACGGGAGATAAATGAAAAAATGAAAAAGTGAAGCCAAAGTTACTTCTTCTTTCCTGCTTTTCCTTCTTTTCTCCTTATAATTTCATCAGCATATTTGATACCCTTACCTTTGTATGGTTCCGGGGGTCTCCATCTACGAATTGAAGCAGCAAACTGGCCAATATCAGATTTGTCATATCCGCTGATCGTGATTCTGGTGTTGTCTTCTACCTTCACTTTCAGGCCATCAGGAATTGTCATCTTAACAGGATGAGAGAATCCAAGATTCAGCACTATCTCTTTTCCTTCTACCGTGGCACGATACCCAACACCGACCAGTTGAAGTTTCTTTTCGAAACCTTTAGAAACTCCAACAACCAGGTTGTCTGTTAGCGTCCTGATCACATTCATTCATTTAGTTAAATTCTCCTAAGAAAAGCATATCCTAATTACTAGGTCGTCTAGTCAACACTTAATTACAAAGCATACCCTACCAATGTTTTCTTGTCATAGTTCATAAGAATTTAACATCTACATATGAGTAAAAAATTTTATAAATTTACCACCATAAGGCGCAAGCATAGAAAACAAAACATTTGTTTACTACTAATAGATTAAATCTTGTAGCAAGAGGTGTTCCCAAGTCTCAAATACAAGAGGGATCAGTAAAATGAAGTACCTAAAAAGTCCATGCATTTGATTGGCCCTTCTAGTTTCGACTGCCTTCCTAACCCTTAGAGCGCCTGATTCCTGCGTCTCAACGATCACTTCGCGAGGATAAGTTAATCCAAGTTCTCCCAGGGGACCTTTTACCCGTATATCCTGCCCTTCTAATTTGATTGTAACATTGGATGGCACTTCAATTGGTTGCTTCCCAATTCGTGACTCCTTACATTCTGTAGTCATTTTACGGAAGCCAACATTTCTCGCAGTAAGAGTTGAAACTCTGAGCTTATTTTGCTCACCAAAAACGGTAGTCTTCAAATTGCTGAAATAGGATAGCACATGACCAGTGAGGTTTTTCGAGAAGTGCAAATTTCAAACAGAAGTAAAGTGCAATGTCCTACTAGAAGACAACACAAGCTTCACATAATAACAATAATAATAATAACAATAGCAGGAAGAATCTATTAACCATGTAAAACTTTTTGGAGGATTTCATGTTGAACTCCTCTTCAAGCTTTCACATGTAGCTCAAACAATATAAAAAACATATTCAGATATGTACCAACATTCCTCAAATGCTACCCTTCTCCTCACAAGCATTTCATCGAATACCAAGAATGCATCTTTCTTTCATTGACATCCAAAGACATGAATTATCACAGTATTGTCTACAATTATGGTCATCTTGATAACCAGACTCAGTTAACTCAAAACCCACTAATTTCCCCAAGTATGAACATAATTCGTCGACCCAAGCTTGTACAAGAAGTAAAAGCAAAACTATATCTACATGTTGAAGCAATGAGAGAGAGAGTTCAGAAAAATTGGGCAGAGTCAAAGTTTGAGACTGTGTGCTCCTATGACAAGAGAAGCTGAATTTCCAGAATGGATGAGTTTTGAATTCATTGTAATTCAACATTTCAAACCATATAATCAGCATCATTGAACAACAGTAGAAATGCAAAATTGCAGCACAGCAAATTATTATTTGCTTGAAGAGGAACTGAATTCGCAAAGAGGAAACAAGAAATAGTAATAGTAAGAGATAAAGGTAAATTTTTTTTACCTGATTTGAAGAGAAGAGGTAACCGAGGACGCCATTGTTAGGACTCAGAAGCTTGTGCTTCTTCTTCCACCAAGTGAAAAGCCTTATCCAAATAGCTAGCGACTGTTATTTGCTATGACGGATGGGTAATTTAGTAATTACACCTTCCGAACCAAAATTGAAATGGGTTCCATTAAACAGGCCACAAAAAGAAGCCCAATTTCAATGAATTTTTTGGTCCTAGGCCCAAAATAATCCGAGTTTTTTTAATTTTTTAAAATTAAATTAGATTTATTTTTATTTTTTAAAACTTATTGCTATTGGTTTCTAATTAACTTAGTGTTGTTATTAGAGAAAAGGACAAATAGGTTTCTGACTTTTTGTCCTGCAGACATTTTGTTTGAAAAATACTTTTAAGTATCTGACTTTCATAAAACTTGGACAGATTAGTCCCTCCGTCTAAATACTTCCGTCAGGGACTGATCCATCCAAGTTTTGTAAAGGTTAGGGACTTAAAAATATTTTTCAATGATCAGGGACGAAAATATTCGCGGAGCAAAAATTAAAGACCTATTTGTCATTTTCTGGTTGTTATTATTATTTTTTTCTTCTCTGTTTACAACCATTGAATTTGAGACTTGAGTCTAGGAAAAGTTTGGCAATGAATCATGTGTGTAAGCTTTATCTATTTTAGTTAAGAGAGCATGGAAAATATTTTCCTAGCGAGATATTTTAGGATAAAAATTAAAAAATTATGGAATATCTTAGTAAACTAACTTTTAGTGTCAGAGATCCGTAAAAAGAGAAAGGGAATATGGCATCACCAAACCAAAGGATGTGGATACATCAAGCAGTATTAAAAAAATAATAATTACATAGACGAAACATGATAAAATAAAAATAGAAAATTAGTGGGATTTTTTTATTTAAATAAATATTAAAAAATATTTTTAAAAAACATATGAATTTAAATTGTGTCAAAATATGTTGGATTTATTTTATATGAATCGTCTGTGAAATGAATTTTAACATCCAAAAAATAAAAATTAAAATGTATTTTATAGACTGTTTATACGAAATAGACTC
>NC_029789.2:146913003-146923610 GCF_000816755.2 Arachis ipaensis | reverse complement strand
AAATTTTGGTATTGCTTTAAATTTATGTGTATTTTTAAAAATTAATTTTTTTATATTTATTTAAATAAAAAGGCTAAACTAGTGGTTTACCATTAAATAAATAAAGTTTGAAGAAGCTCTTCCACCACATTGACCACTCATAAGTTGAGGCAAGTTTTTGTAGCTCAAATGGCAAACACCTCTTCCTTTTGCATATGGAGTCATGTCAACCTGTTCTGCTTTTTCTACCAAGTCACTTTCCTTTGTTGTTGTAGTTATTATATTTGCTAACTTTCTGAGATTATTCTATTTTATTAGAGATTATTTCCTCAGTTAAATCAACTAATTATAGAGATTATTTCAGTTAGAACACTCTAGTGATTCATTGATAATAATTCAGTTAAATACCAATGTTCTATTAGACATGCATTGTCCACATCATTCTTGTATATATGAACTTATATAAATATACTAAATTAATATATTAGTACATGCATGTTCAGATTCTTTAATCTAATTAACAAAGTCTATAATGTGTTAACTAACTAGAGAGATCCTATTAATATAGGTGCACTTAGATAGATGCCATAGCCTTATAGGTTTCTCATGATAAAATCTATGATATAAAGGGTTATATAAAATTGGGTAAATTATAATAACTTTTCCTAATGGTAGATGATTAGATTTTCAATTGCATATGAGGTCCATGTTTCAAGAATATCAAAGTGTGTATTATATATATATGGCTCTGGATACAGCAACCTTTATGCTATAAACCATGTCAAGTCCTTCTATCTTCACATTTTCTTTTTTCTGATTTTCTTTCTTTGACTTCTCTCCATCTGCTGATAAATTGGTGTCAAAGTGATGATGATGATGATGTGTGTACTTTGCTCTTTTTCATCACATGCATGCCAGAATATATTGTTGCTGCTGCACACTGATGAATGAGGATATTATGAAGATATATATATATAGGAAGTTTTTGAGTTGTTCACCATTTTCTATACACAATCCTTCTTCATTATTGTGTCACATATTTTTGTTAAAAGTTTTATTTATTTAGTTTGCAAGAATTGCCTTTTCTTTCTGGAAAGATGCTTTGTTGAGAGAGATATTATCTGCTTTAATTCTTTTGTTTCTAAAGAACATATCATAGTTGGTCAAAGCTTTATTAAAATATATGTATATATATCTAGATTAGTTAATTAGTCTTAGCTAGGTCCATATTAAATTTATGTAGTTAAAAGATCAGGCTTCTTTTGGATTAACTTTTTGATAAGGACTGCAGCAACAAGCATAAACCAAACTTTAAGGGGCAATAATGAAAAGGATTTTGAATTTTTGGTGCATTTGCCAATATAAAATTATGCTGATAACTATCCTTAAAATTGTGCACTGATGTTGATAGCAGCAGAAATTATGCAATGTATGTCATAAGCACAAACATCCGCTCTTAAACATAATCATAATACCTTTTTCTAATTCAAGAAAGATCATGTTTTTCTTTTTGTTTTTCAAATATAAGTATACCCTTTGACACATTAAAAGAACTAAAATTTTAACAAGAATATTTTAACTTTTTTGACATGTTAAAACACTAATGTATCTAAATCTATTTAACATTTAGTAGCATTGACTTTTAAATGCATAAAAAAGTTAAAGCTACAATTATTTATATAAAATTTAATTTTGATGTACTATTAGTGTAAAGTAATTTTACATGTGCATCTAATTACGCAATGACACACCAATAAAAATAACTACTTTTTACATTGACCGTGTGATTGATCATCTAAAAGAACGACGCTTTACACTGTCAGTGCATCAAAATTAAATTTTTATTTTAAAATAGATGAAATATATGGTTAAACCACCACTGTAATTTTGGACAAAAATTCTAGTTAAAATTTTCTAATTTTGTATGATTGGTCTGCATAAGAAACTCTACATAGAATGCTTGGAAGTACATGATTGCAGATTTTAAATTGAAGATGATATCTATAAATTAAGTGAAGACACCCCATGCAGCATCCTTAGAGAATGTCCTACACAACAACATATGCAGGTAGTAATCATTTTGTGTTGTGTCACAAACAAAAGAGAGAAAGCTGAAAAGCAAAATGGTACATGGTGGTCCAGTTTCAATGAAGAGAGAAGCAGACACAAAGTGAGGGACTGTGCCTCAAAATTGGGATCCACTTCCCACGCCTCAAATATTATTATTAACTATTTTATTATTATTACTTCTGCATGCTATCTTTTTTTTTTTAATTCCAAGACCTTAATAAAACTTTTTTTTAATTATTTTTTTTCAGCCTATAACTGTTTAAAAGAGACCCTTCATACATCAACTTTGATGCTATATTCCATTCACTTCTTCATCATTCTCTCTCACAAACTGGTTTGAATTTGGTGCTACTTCAAAGTCCAAACTTCAAAAAACAAAGGGACTTGAATTGCTTGTTCATATTTTTTTTCTAAGACTTAAAAAAACTAATAACAATGTCTGTAAGTAACTATTCTTTATTGTTTCTCTTTTGTGACACATATAAACACAGAATGGTTAGCATTTGTGACTGAGATTGTTGCATGGATCTGCAGAATATGGTAGAGGTGAGAGTTCCAAATCTTGATTGTGAAGGATGTGCTTCAAAATTGAAGAGAGCTCTCTACAAGCTCAAAGGTACATTATATTTTTTTTTTTTCAACCTACTTTTTTTGTTTATATCTATTATTTTTATATATATGTAGACATATATATATGTGCCAGAGGAACAGTTTTTATGTTAAGTTATTCTAAAAAAATCCCATGTGGAATGTTTGTGTTACAAGTTGGCAAGTGCACAAGTACAAGCAAGTATTAGAAAGCCAAGATTTTAGGCTTCTGCATATGCACTGAACTATTATCATCTGACACATACAATTCCCCCATTCCTTTTTGTCCATGCCATAAAGATTTAATAAACTTTTAACAAATTTATTTTATGTTGGTTGTAATATGCTGAAAAATTTAAATATGGTAATGTTATTAGTGTATATACTAAAAAAATGAGTCCGATGGTGTAAAACACTTGAATATGGAATCACAACTTTTTAAAAATATTTTAAAAAGTGTAATTCAAAAATTTAAATAAAGAATAACATATTGAAGAAAGTGCTTTACTAACAGACATATTTCTGTATAAATATTTTTTGTTCTAAAGATTTATCTGTTTATAACTGCATATTTTACTAGTGAAATTCGTCATTCTGTAATAAAACGGAAAGAGTACGCAAAGATAATAAAATTGTGAAAGAATAATGAAAGAAAAGAAAAGATGAAGAAATTTTATTGATGGTTGATTGATTGAAAATTGTAAACTATGAAGGTAAAACTAAGTATATATAGAGAGCATTGTCCTATGAAAGATAAAAGCAAATAAAAATAAGATAAAATAAAGACTAAAATTATAATTGAATTTGTGTATTCTGTTGGGCTGGATTTGTGGGTTGTGAGACGTCTTTATTGTTATCATGGGCAAAAATGGAAGAGTGGTTTAATATTCTATAAAACATTATTTTTGCCCCATGTAGAAAATAAAAAGTGATGTAATGGTTTAGTACATTTGTTTTTAGAGAAAAATCCAAAATAACTCTTAACAATTATCTCAAAAGACAACGAGGTCCTTGACAAAAAAAAATACCAATCTGGCCCCTGAGATTTACTTTTATGGGACTGATTAGCTTCTGTACCAAAAAAAAGTCAATGTTATTTTTTTGGCACAGAGACTAATCAGTACAAAAAAAAATCAGGAACCGAATTGGATGTTTTTTTCTTTTTTTTGGATCTCATTGTCCTTTCGAGATAATTGTGAGGGACCGTATATGGGTATTCACTCTTGTTTTTATAATGTTGAATTTTGAAATGTGGTACATTTGCACATAATAGGAGTAGATGAGGTAGAGGTGGAAATGGAGGCACAAAAGATAACAGTTAAAGGGTATGGCTTAGAAGAGAAGAAGGTTTTGAAGGCAATAAAACGTGCAGGGAAGGTAGCAGAACCATGGCCATTCCTAGCAGGCCATTCTCATTTTGCATCATTCTATAAGTACCCTACTTACATTGTTAACCATTACTACAATGATGCATACAAGAGTGAAGCTACAAATGGAGTTCATACTTTCTTCCATACACCTTCTGTTTATTCTGTTGCTGTGGCCTCTGATGAGGCCTTTGCTTCACTCTTCAGCGATGATAACCCTCATGCATGCTCCATTATGTAAGACATGTTCATATATCATATCATATGAGTCATGTTTTTCCACAATCATCAAGGTTTTTTTTGTCTGTTTTTAATTATTATTTGTTTATTTTTTTTTTCTAATTTTACTCAAGATTAGAGGTTATCGGTTCCTACAAACACACAACCATTCGGTTTGCTGCTTTTACAATAATCAAACCGAATCGAATCGAACCAACAACGGTTTGGTTCGATCGGTTTTTCGGTTTTAATTCCTAATGAGAAGAATATGAATCACAATAATTAGATGTTCAAAATAGTCAATAAACTGAAATAATAAGAGTAAAACATTGAAATGGTTAGGGGTTGAAAATTTTTGTTGTTAGGTTAAATGTTAAAATGGTTAAAATATTGAAATGTATGTATATCTTCCGTTCGGTTTGGTTCGATTCGATTTCTATCGAGCCAACCGAAAATCGAACCGAACCGATCGGTTTTGTAAAAAAAAAACAAAAAAAAAATTTCGGTTTTCAAATCAGTTGTTGTAATTTTCGATTCGATTTTGCGATAATTTTTAGTCCGGTTCGATAACTTACACCTCTACTCAAGATATTCGCAATTTGAATTTATAATTTTTTTAAAGTATCTTTTTAATATTTTTTTACTAACGCAATGATGTGTCATATCATATCAAACACATTTTAGATGATTGATATTATTAATTGAGTTTTTATATTTTAAATGAGGTCTACTCGAATAAAAATATCTTTATATAAAAATGATAATTAAGATGTCGAGAAATATTACGTTAAATATGTCAAATTATAGGTTTATATTAAAGGATAATTGCTTACAAAAATAGTATATAAGGGTTAATAAACAATTGATACCTCATTTAGTAAATTCAAATTTTCCCACCTAGTTATGTACTTATGTTCAATACTGATTACTGATACATCATATATTTCAATATTTCATAGATTACATTATTTCTCTTGAATCCCTGTCATACTGCCACTGACACAAAGTGACACATCATTATGTCAATTGAAATTCCATTATTGACCATGGCATTGGCAAATTGATAATAAAAAATCTTGGTATCTGACTCGGTTACTGGGGGGGCTGTACATTTTTTAACTGTTTTTTTTTTTTTTTTCACATTTGGAAACATAGGAAATGTTAAAGTTACAAGATGATTTATGAGAATTTAGAAATGTCCAATATAACTTTTGTTTCCTTTTTGTTGCTGAGACAAATTCCACCTACTTTGTTTGAGTGATGACTGCTATTCAAAGTTGAACATCACATGTGGGGAAAGCCACATGAATTTGAAGCAAAATAAGAAAGAACATCACATATGGGCCCTGCTTTCTTCTATGCAACTGTAGATTTTATCTTATTCTTATATCACCCCTTGTTGACCACCATTATAGTCAGATATCCATCATGCTCATACAGAAAATATTATTTCATTTTTCTCAATAAATTTGTTCAAGCGAGCTCATAATATTACAAAACCACTAAACTCTTTGACTAACTAATTTTTATATACTTAAAAATCAATATAATATATTTTTTGAAATATATAAATAAAAATTCTTTAATTACATAATTATTGATGTTCGATTTCAGTGGAATTTAAAGTAAATAATTTTTAAAGATGCTTCCATAAAGACGCTTAAAACGTCTTTTTGTAAAGATGCTTACGTTTTGCATTATTATTGGAAGTATTAATGAACCGGTTATTTTAAATTTTTTAACAAATTAGAATAAAACCGATTTTTTTTTAAAACAATAACAATAAACTCAATTTTTTTAGAGATTTAATTGTATTTTTAAATTTTTAGGAATTTAAATGTCCACAAAACAAAAAATCAGGGATATATTTATCTTTTTATCAAAAAGTTTAAATATATTCGGTTTAGATTGTGTAATTCGATCGGATCAAATCAGGTCTAATAATTATAATGAAAACAATTAGGTTTATTATTATTGTTATAATAAACTGATTTTGTTCTGGTTTATTAAAAAATAAATTATTAACTAATTTAATAAAAATGTCCAATAATAACATAACAAATATAAACATCTTTAAAAAAAAAGACATTTTTAGTGTCTTTATTAAAGTGATGATTGGTCTCCAAGAATTTCTGAAAACATTTTTCTTGCATTTCATTATGAAATTTATTATTACCACCAATGGGATTGCTAGTTACTGTTGTAGTATAGATGTAGGGTAGTAGAAGTGTCTTGTAGAAGTGTCTTTTACATAAATAATTCCATTTCGACTTTTTGAGTAAAGAGAATATTGATTTAGAAAAGGAGCAGCAGAAAAATTAAATAATGGTACCTTCCAATTGTTGCCCTAAATAACTTGACCCACCAATACACTGTAATTTCAACTTCGAACCATTGAATTTGAATGAACCATTAATTTATTCAACCACTTTTCTCTACACAAACAATATATATGAACCACTTTTCTTATTTTTATTATATTACTATCATTTAGTTAAATATTTTCGTTTCTTCATGTAAAAGTTGTAGTTGAACAAGTAAATAAAAGTTCAACAGATAGACATATAACTCATAAGATTTATAATTCCATAACAAATTTATATATGAATATTCATTGATTATATATAGATATGCTCGATCTAGTGAACTTACAAAAAGATATCATTTCAAATTCCTTTTACATATTAGAAAGGTAAGAAAAAGCAGTAGAAAAAAAAATATGTGTATATTTATGTTGTATAAAATGATATAATATAAAAAGATTTGTACTAAGAGAATCGAAATAATAAAGATGTAATATTTTATAATAAATATTTAGATATTGTTTCACTTAATTTTTTGGTACTGTTCAACAGGGTGTCGAATCGAACTTGTATTAAGATATCAATTCGGGAAACACATACTACTCTTCTAAAAAAGAGTGAACTTGATCCAGAAATTACTTATCGAAATAACTTGCGTTAAAATTACTAGTGACAAATTTATGATAAACAAGGTAAAATAAATAAATAAATGAACAGAAAAAAGCTTTAAATCAATAAATATAAAATTGAATTGGAAAGGAAAGGAAATAGAATAACGACAAAATGTAAAAAAAAAAAAAAAAAAAGAATCAAACATAAATAAATTAAAATAAAATAATTAACTTCTAACACTTACACACACTTACATTCTATGTTTTTTTATTGCGTTTGTGAAATTGAGAAATGTTTATAAATTTGAGTGATGATTTAGTATTGTTTTTCTTTATAAATTCCTTCTATTTATAGATTACAAAAGTAGACCTATTCTTAAAGAATTTTGATTACTATCTTAGTTTCTTCCTTTTTTTTTATGCCATGATTTTACCTTAACCTTGAAAAATTTTCATATGGTACTCCGATCCTCAATTTTCTTTCTTTGTTCTTCAAATCTCACATTCTTTGTATCGTGTCTGTTTTTGGGGTTTTTTATTTAAATAAAATATTTGGGCTCCTATATTACCTGATTCCCCTAAATGGTTTTCTTGAACGTGAATCCCCTAAATCATATAATATATAAATCGTCCTAGGGTCGTGTGTCTTAATGAATATATAAATCATTATACTCTGGGACGATTTATGCATGAATTGCATAGGTGAATAAGGCATAAATCGTCCCAGCCCACTGTGTGTTATGAATAACACGTAAATTGTCCTAGACTAGGATGATTTATACATTTTAACCTAAAACACTCTACCCTGACACGATTTACATGCTTCTTCCTAATCCTCTATCCCCTAACACGATTTACGTGCAAATTCCAAACCCACAAGCCCCTAGGATGATTTATGTGAAAACTTTTATGTGTAATTCGAATTAACGTAAATCGTGCTAGGGGTAGAGGGTTAAGAAGAAGCACGTAAATTGTGTCAGTGTAGAGTGTTTAGGTTAAAATGCATAAATCATCCTAGGCTAGGACGATTTACGTGTTATTCGTAACACACAGTGGGCTAGGACGATTTATGCCTTATTCACCTATGCAATTCATGCATAAATCGTCCCAGGGTACAATGATTTATATATTCATTAAAACACACAACTCTAGGACGATTTATATATTATATGGTTTAAGAGATTCACGTTCAAAAAAACCATTTAGGAGAATCAGGTAATATAGGAGTTCAAATATTTTATTTAAATAAAAAACCCCTAACCAAGTTGGGTTGGTCTAGTGGTTAGCTCACTAGTCCGCTTAAGCAAGTGTCGGGGATTCGAATCCCGCCTTGTGCATGCAGCAACCCATTGGCCAGCGGCAAACCCTTAAATGGAGCTCAGTACCGCGACGGATTAGTCCTTGACCTGTCGGGTTGGGGGATACCGTGGGAAACCAAAAAAAATAAAAAATAAAAAACCCCTGTTTTTGACTATGTATGTAGTATTGATACAACTTTTTGACTTACTCTTAACTATTAGCCTTTCGACTTTAGCCTCAAATGCTCTTTGTTTCTTTAATTTAGTCGAAAGAGGTTTTTTCTATAACCAAGAAACACTTATCATCATTTTGATTTTGCTGTATCAAATATTTATTGGTCAAAATTTATATCAATAGATATACTAAATGATTCTAATAAAATTAGTTGATGTTAATATATTCTAACCTTTCAAAGTTTAATTTTGCGGTGCCATTATTAAGAAATAGTTTTGTGCAACATTGAGAAAATATTCTGATGAAAGCATATAGCATATATTAGAACAGACAACAATCTAAAACCAACATTATAAATGTAAGCCGTGCCCATGTCTGCTGTTAAGTAAGTCACAATGCTTTTCTTCATATTATTTTATATTGAATGATTCTTTGTCTTGATAGAGAAATTTGGGTTGGTGCCTCATTGGCACTGTAAAGAAAGCATAAATTTCGAAATGACTTATCATGGGTTTTTAATATTATTAATTAACTAATAATTAATATTTATCTACCACCAAGTTGAGTATTGCATTTTGTTTTTATTTTGAAACACCATAGACTTCTGAGCTTGATCTTGTTACATAATTATTAAAAATTCAATAGATACTTTCAAACTTTCCTGCTACAAAAGAAGAATAATAAGAAACATTCCCTAGAAATTACCTTCTCCAATATACTAGCTTTCTTTTTTTTTCTTTATTGAAAAAATTCATTTTAGAGAAACATTCCCTAGAAATTACCTTCTCCAATATACTAGCTTTCTTTTTTTTTTCTTTATTGAAAAAATTCATTTTAGAGAACATTCATTTATTTATATAAAGTTAAAAATAAAAAAAAATGATCATGATGTCCAAATTTTCTTAAACTTTTGAATTTCTTTTGATGAAACAAATAGACAGGGTAGAGCGGGGGCGGGGATGCCTCTCTACTCTCCATTTCTGCCCTCGGATTTGTTCTCCATCCCCGTCCCTATTCTCTGCTGTGGGGAAATATTGCTTCCCATCTCCATTCTCCATGGGGCCTCATTCCCCGCGGAGACCCCATTCCCCATCTATATAATAGTTCTAACTAATTATTAATTTTCATATGAATAAAGCTGCAAGTATCTATCTTATACAAAAACTGCAAGATTTTATACAAAAAGTCTAAATGACACGATGGTGACTTCTTTCGAAATGACGCAATGGGGTGACGCAACGACGAATCAAAGGACAAAGCAGTGGACGAGGTGGGAGACGCGGCAACAGAGAGGAGAATGGATACAACGGCAGAGTTACGAAAAGAAACGCCGCAAATAGAAATTACGACGCGGTAAGGGTGATGGCACGGTGAGGTGTGACGATGCGGTGAGAAGGGTGGCGAGGAGGTGGTTGCAGAGAGATTGGATGGAGTATGGACAGCGTTAGAGATTTCTGAATTGAAAAAGGGGTTATACAAATAAAGATTAGGAATTTTGGGTTTATATATATATGTGTGTGAGAAAAATGACTAAAAAATATATATGAGAAATAAACTATTAAGAATAATTCATGAAATTCATAAATTTCAGGGAATAAGGGAGACGGGTGGGGATCCCCGCTCGGATTTCCACGCCTGCTTCGGGGGAATTTTGTCCCCATCTCCATCCCCACTAAAAAAATTTCTCACAATCGAATCTCCATTCGAGACCGTCCCTGCAGAGATCCCCGCGTCACGGGAGTTTTGCCATCCCTAGAAACAAACAAATGTCTAACCAAAATCCATATAGCAATTTTGCTATTTTATATTTATTTTGATCCTTTTCAATTCTCTTACGTATGAATATTATCATCATTATTATAATTATAATAAGTACAAGTGTACAGCCCTGGCGTGACCAATTTTTTTTCCCACAAGGGATGATAACAATAACGGATGAAATGAAATTATTTAATTGGAAGTGAACTGATTCATATAGATGACTACTCTTAGTAAAG
>NC_029789.2:146905328-146912699 GCF_000816755.2 Arachis ipaensis | reverse complement strand
AAGATCTTAAAATAAAAAAAATTTGTTATCCAATAAAATAAAATTAAAATTTTAATTTTTAATATATAAAATTTATCAAAAACCTAAAATAAAATAAAATTATATACATTAAAAAAAAAAAGATTGAAGATGGCATCACCATGTCAAAGATTTGTCGCATGTGGGATAGAATTGCACCATGCGGCAAGAAATTTGCATTTAAAGGGCTCCATCTGTTTGATATGACTCTCTCACAGTCACACCCCATAACCATTCACCTAACATATAGTATTAGTAACATAAATATATATATAAAGTATAAATAATTAACTTACCCTCTTAGTCTTAGTACATATTTAAGGCCTCAACACTCTACTCCCAAGTTTGTTTCACACCATTATTCTAGCCTAGCTAGATCCTCTTCAAATGGCTCAGGTACATTCACTTCTCTCTCTTTCTTCCTCTTGGATCCAATACCATATCTATGATTAATTAATTTAAAATTATATGTCTTTACTAATTTTCTTAACACCCTTTTGTGTATTCTTTCTATGGATCCATATAGCAGAAGGTTGTGTTAAAGGTTTTGACTATGACTGATGATAAAACAAAGCAGAAAGCTATTGAAGCAGCTGCAGATATATTTGGTGAGTATAGTTTGTGTTTATTTATTTATTTATACCTTGAATTCATATATAATTTCATATTAATATGTGACTAATAATATAATATAAGGTTGTGATCTGATTAATTTTGATGAACACATATATATATAGGAGTTGATTCAATAGCAGCAGATATAAAGGAGCAGAAGCTAACAGTGATTGGACAAATGGACACAGTGGCAATTGTGAAGAAGCTCAAGAAAGTTGGCAAGGTTGATATCATATCTGTTGGACCTGCCAAAGAAGAGAAGAAGGAAGAGAAGAAAGAAGAAAAGAAAGAGGAGAAGAAAGAAGAGAAAAAGGAGGAAAAGAAGGAAGAAAAGAAATGAAAGAAAAAAAAAAAAATCCCCAATACTTATCTCATTGGTCTTATCAAAATTCTTCACCCTTTTATTTTTATTTTTTATTTTTAATTGGTTTGCATATTTTTCTTATATTCAGAAGCCATTATAAGATGCATAGTTGTCTATAGTTTTTTTTTTCCCCTTCTTCTTCTCAAATCTGCTGTTTCCTGCATAAATCAATTGTCAAGATGCAAATGAGTTTTTTAATAAGTATTCCCAAAATTTGACTAACAGAGAATAAATATTAGACAATGTTTTTCAATTTTGATAGGATAAAATAGTTTCTTTTCCTATTCTCTCCATTTATTTTTTCTATTTTCCTTTTAGCATTTTTCCAATATAAGAGATGCTTTGGTAATTGACAAGCTGCAAATTTCAGATAGCTCTAGTTTTCTACTTATTAATTATTGCATGATATTTTATTTTAGTCTTATTATGCAAATGGCTATTAGGGTATTGTTATTGTGACTATGACAACATCTGTATCTTTTTTATTCATAATTTCATATCATACGGTTATGAATTGTGCTAAAGTTTGGTTATGTAATAAGGCCAAGAAGTTATTTGGGCATCACGAAGTTCCTTTCCTATTCGCTTGTGGGTCATTTTCTCTTAACTCAATGGCACCAAAGTCCAAAGATGCTAGCAAAATCCAGCCTTTCTAATAAAACAATTGATAAAGACAAAAGTGATTTTCAAATGTTTCATAATTTCTTTATGAGACGGCTCGTGCACAATATTGCTTGCTGAGCAAAGCATTTTGATTTAATCATTTTCTAAAAGTAATTAGTTAGGTATGGCTTATAAGCATGGTAATTTTAGTATTGAGGCTCAATATTTTGTTCTAAGAATGCCTAATCAATTTGGAATTATGGCATGGTTTCAACAGTTCCAATAAATATGACTGATATTAGTATTGTGCATCTTTAAGCATAGAAGTGCCACCTTGATGAATTATAGTTATTGACCTTATATTTAACATATGTATTAATGATGGATCTATATATTATCAACATTATCTGTGGCGACTAGTGTCCACAGTCCACAGAAGAATTTTGGGGACTGGCAATTATCATGACATAGCCAATGACAGATGATGTTACATTGTTACTAAATATAGGCCAAGATTGATCTATTTTATCGGATGAAAGAAATTGTCTCATTTTCCTCTTATAACAATCAATATTCAATAGGATGCATGGAAGGCCAAAGATGTAAAGGCAAAGAAAGTAAATCAATATATAAGGTTCTCTCTCTTCAATCTCATTAAGTCATTATTATATGTAAAGTAGGGCAAAGGAGTGAAAGGACTTGCAAATTTAAGGGTCTTTTATATTTATTTTTTGAGTAGTTACTGAAAGATACGTGCAAGAGTGCAACACCATATCACCAATCAGTCAAACCTATTCATGATGCTTGCATCAACAAATTAATCTAGACATCAATGAAGCCTTGAAAAAAAAGAAAAAGAAGAAAATAATTGGAAATTGGAAATTTCAAATTTCCAAGATTAGATTTTTCACTTAGCGGTATTCAACTAGACAACTACTAAGGGTTCATGCCTTGATTGCATGGATAATGGATTGACATGTCACCCTGCTAACCAATATAATTGACCAATTTAATCAACAAGAACATAATACTCATTCCCTTCCAAAATATATCAACTTGTAAATTTGGTATGCTTACAATTATATGTATGTGAATACAATTTAAGTTACAATGTATTTGGTAAACATAAAAAATAGACAATTTGTTTGGCCTATATTTAAATCTTGGAGACATAAAAAATAGTAAGATAAACTGGAAAGACATCGGCATATATAAATGAAATGAATAATATTTTTTCTACCTTGTAAATTTTGAATTGAATGAGAAAGTAATGGAAGTTGGTATACAACAAAAATCAACTTCAATGAATTGTAGGTTTAGATATGCAGATTATAGAAGGGAGTTCTTTTCACTTTTTTAGAGGCAAAACATTATATTATATCTACAGGAGCGGACTTCAATATGCCCAACACCAAAGGCATCTACAATAGCTTGTTGTGAGCCTATTTGCATATGCACAGCAGTAACACATGCCTAAGAAGATGAATAATATGCATTGCACCAGCAAATACCATTCATAAGAGCCAAGGATGGCAGGTTACGAATCAGCATGTACCGCTTACGGTGAGATAACAAGGTGCAAGATACCTAGCCGACAAAATGAGCCAACGAAACAATAAAGCAAGTGAACGTGCTGCTCAAGCTTTATGTTGGAAGTGGTTGTCCTTGAAGCCCCAGCAACAAAGACGTGTGATTGGATACCAGTAAAGTGAAAAAATGCTCATGAAGGTCTTCAGAAACAGCTTGCAATTCTAATATGATACAAGCTTGCTTCGTTTGAGAAATTTGATCAGTGACTGAGATGACCAACAACTCGTTGCTCTCATTGTTTCCAATCATAAGGTCAAGCTGCAGGAAAATAATGTAGAAGTGAGTATATGCAGCACGTTTTGTCATTTATTTTCTTATTATCATTATCATTTTAATACCATACAATCATCTGTACCTCCAAAATACCTGCATTATTGCTTGCCGCCAGTTTCACCACCAGCTATAGGATTGAATCAACCAACTGAAAAGTAATATTATGAAGGATAAACACAAATAACAAGCTTGGCATTGATCACATATTAAAATAAAATGATAAGATTCAGGGTTACATGTCGTATAATAGTCACTAAAGAAAATATATATTAGAAGGGAGAAATCACATACTTTGGTTCTCCGGCTTAATAACTAGCTGCATAACCATCAGAGTTACTTGAAAACCCAGTGATTAAAATCCCCTATGAGACAATCTATATCTGCTATTTCTTGCGCCTTTTCACCTTGATGCTTGAAATAAGGTGGGTATACTTCCCCTTCTCCATCATCTGCCTTATCACTTTATGTGCTAAAGCAAGCTTTCCAGCATTCCGTAAATTACTCACTAGTGTAGTATAGACAATAAAATTTGGACTACAACCTTTGGCCTCCATTTCCTGTAGCATTGAGCATGCTTCATCAAACTTTCTGGCCATACATAATCCGCGAATCATGGAATTGTATGTAAATACATTTGGGATTTGTCCTCTAGAAATCATCTCATTGAACATTTCCTGAGCTCTTTCAAGATCACCAGCCACCACATATCCTGTGATCATTACAGTGTATGCCACCACATCTGGCATACACCCATTTTTTATCATTTCGTCAAAATAATATTTGCAAGCCTCTAGATTTCCAGCTCTGCTTAGTCCATCAATTAATGTGGTGAAATGAAGAACAGTTGGCTCTATACCAGTTTCTTTCATGCTATTTAGAAGATTAAGAGCTGCAAGAGGTTTATCTCCTTTACCAAGAACATGAAGAAGAATGTTGTAAGTATGAAAATCAGGAGAATGACCATTTCTACCCATCTCATAAAGCAACCTGTTAAAGTGATTGAATTTTCCAAGTCGATACTTTGCTAACATAACAATGTTGTAAGTCAAAACATCAGAGGAAAAACCATCAAGCAACATCTGCCTATAAACCCACTCAATCAAACGGTACTGGTTTAAAACAAGAAGACAGTGGAGAATTGCATTGTAGGAGTGCCTAAAGGGCCGGTAGTTAAATGATTTTGACTTAATGAACTTCATCACCAACTTCCTAGCAAACCCTGCCTCACCACAAGTGCAGATCAAAATGTGGAAAGTGCGAGCAGTAGCTGGAAATCCTTTCTCAATCATCTCATCAACAAGCCTCCACATTGCTTGAAACTCATCACACTCGGCAAATATCTGCAGAACCAAGTGATAGGAATTTGCAGTGTGCCAGTAACCCTCCTGCTGCCCACACCACAGAAAAAATTTGTATGCCAGTTTAGCGCATCTCCCCTTGTTTTCACAGTTTATGCCTTTCAACATCCCATACAGAACCTCCCTCACGAGAAAAGCTGATGGCCTAACACGCAATCCATCCAAAGCCCGTCTAAAATCTAACTCGGGACTATCCTGTCCAAGAACCTCGAGAATTTTCTCAGCATCCATTCCCACATTTTCTATGGACCCATTCCTATGCAAAAAATGCTTCCTGTCTAAGCTAGCATTATCCTCATTCGGATCAAAATCAACAGTGTCACAAGAGGTAGCACACATTTTCTTCAAAGGCTCCTCAACCAATTCAAAACCACTCCGAACCTCATCATCATCGCAGTGAAAAGGTTGATTGCATAAATTCCTACAAATGTTCACACAATGTGAAAACTTGTGAACCATCCTATGACCTAAAAGGACTAAAGAATTCATTGCTCGAACCCATTATCATGTATGAAGCTCTGAAACACTTAAAAACACAATCGATTTTCTTCTTTGCAATGGTAGGTTCGATACGCCCATTGAGCTAGAGATTTGACACGAATCCATTGAATTGAAAACCTGAGAGCTCAGAATAGATTGGGCCTAGGATCTCAACGATAAAATCAAGTGATAAAAAAGCGTACCGTTTTGGAGCGATAATTTAGAGTGTAGGACGATAAATTGAAATTCGTGACGGGAAATGGTGCCATTGCGGGATACGGTGCATGGTCGCCGGTGACGACGGTGGTTGGGAAGAAAAAATGGGGTCAAATTTGACTCTGTAAAACCCTAAAGGGGAAGGAAGAAGATGTACACTGCTCCATCGAGCTCGCAAATTCAACCGCCGTCGATCAGCGCCATTCGTCTGGGGAGAACCTAGTTGAAGAGGATCTCCCGCCAATCTTTCCTCGTCGGGGTTCGAGTTCAGGCGGCGATAACTCAGTCTAAGCAACGTGTCTTCCGCGAAGGAAAGTGAAGTGGTGACGAAGGTGAAGGCTAGAATGAGTGGAGGCAGGCTAGCAGAGATGAGAACGCTGGCGTTGAAACCAGAGAGGGGATAGCAGTGGTTCGTGCGGCGCGACACGATCCTGGAGTTTCAGAGAGGAGGAGAATGGAGATGGCACATCTCTTCAGCTGGGTTGGAAGGCGGGTCGGGGCGGATGGGGAGTATGGGCGGGTTTGTCTATTGGACCAGAAGCCGATGACCAAAATTCTCTGGGTCTATATTTCACAAATCCCATTTTGTAAGACAGTTTATTTAGCCCTGTAACCAAATTCAAAGCAATTGGGTCTGAAGTCGGAAACTATTATGACAAAAACTCATCAGAGGCCTGATGAAGATTATGCACTGTTTACAGACCAAAATGAATATCCAGAATTACATGACCAAATATATATATGTCCAGAATCTCGCAGAAGTTATCAATTAACTTTCGGCCAGGCAACCGTTATTTTTTGCTCATTTTACACACATAAATCGCACTAGAGATATAAGATTTTCTTATTAAGAATAAGAGGTTCTAGTTGTAAAACAATTCAGCGCCTAATTATGAGGAGGAGGGGAGGGAAAAAAGAGAAGAAAAGAGACAACATATTACATGTGTTATATTGAGTATAATCATCCAATTACTAATGTAATTAAGGGCTTGAGAGTTGAGACTCAACAATGGGCCGGATATTAAAAACAACCCAAAACGTGGAAAACAACCTTTTGCGTTATATATCATTCTGAGACAGAAATAAAAAGAAGAATTATACTGGGGATGCTCCCATAAAGACGCGTAACGTTTTTGTAAAGACGTTTATGTGTCGTATTATTATTGGACGTATCAATAAATCGATTATTTTTTAATTTCTTAACAAATTATAATAAAACTGATTTTTTTATAACAATAACAATAAATCTTTTTTTTTAGAAATTTAATTGTATTTTTAAATTTGTAGGGATTTAAATGTCCGCAAAACAAAAAATTAGGGATATATTTGTCTTTTTATCAAAAAATTTAAAGATATTCGGTTTAGATTGTGTAATTCGATAGGATCAAATCGGATCTAATAATTATAATGCAGACAATTAAGTTTATTATTGTTGCTATAATAAACTGATTTTGTTTTGATTTATTAAAAAATAAATTATTAATCGATTTAATAAAGATGTCCAATAATAATATAACGTCTTAAAAAAAAAACATTTTGAGTGTCTTTATTAAAGTGATATCCATTATATTATGCCATCATTAGCGAAAAATTAACTGCCTCAAACTCGACAAGAAACAAAAATTACATCTGAGCAAACATGGTGCCCTGAACTGTGAACTGAAAACAGAAAACATATAATCCACACAAAAGTACAAAACACAGTCAACTTGCATTGGTCTTCTTAATCTTCAATTACGATAATTCCCTTTCCCTTGGAAAAGTTTGCAGTGCCCTCACTCACCTTAAACCTTTTGCCCCCACTCTGATAGGCCTGATGAACTGCCTTTCTTTTGGTGGCCTGAATTTCATTTT
>NC_029789.2:146896022-146905261 GCF_000816755.2 Arachis ipaensis | reverse complement strand
AACAACCGGTCAAAATAATCTTACTTCAGTAGTAGTACTAGGTACGAATAAGGTAGTTGATTAGAATTTAAAAACATGACACTATTTAGTCAATGTATATAACACGTACTGGCATGGTGAGCATCTGAGAGGATCCAGCTTCATCCTCGCGTGGTGCGGGAAAATTGAGATCGGGAATTTGAGGCTTTTTGAACGGAGCCATTGCCATTTTTTGTTCAAAATCATAGAAGCTTGATTAGTTGATTTGAATTTGAAAACATAACACCATTAGTTAACGTATATAGCACGTACCTGTATGGTGCGCATCTGAGAGGGACCAGCTTCATCCTCGAATGGACCCATCGCCATTTTCTGTTTAAGAGCACAGAAGCTTGCGTAGGCATAATTCTCGAGTGTCTCGTTGGACATTCCCACTTTTTTCGTAAAGGGAAGTGCTAGGGAACAATGAAAATTTTGAACAATATGAACAACTACCAATCAAATGAAAATACACTACACTCTAATTTAATGCTACTAATTAAATTTACTCTTTTAATCTTATTAATTCACATTGTTTACACATTGTTCAAAAATCTTGTTAGTTACCTATACTTTTCCTTTAAGAACGGCATAACTGGAGGAATATGGCCACCATCTTCCTTACTGCATCCATCAAGGAGGAGAAAGAGAGTAAATGTATAGAATATGGTGATTATACATATTATACATAGTGGTGATTATATAGGGAGACCTATCTATTGTTTCCTTCATCAACGTCTCTATCAATAGTAGAAATTATGGTGCTGGAGTCTCTATCAAAGCCCTTTTGAAATTTGAAGTCTATACATGAAAGCTAACAATGTTTCCATTAAACTTTTTATTATTTTTTGGGTATCAAAATTGGTCAATCACCTATTAAACGTATAGGAAAAATCTAAGGGCCATCAATTTTATTGAGTTTTGGCCAGCATGTAACCAGTAGAGAAAGGTGAACCATTGGATGAAATCTCACACCATTAAATCATCATTGATGGCTATTTGATGGCTACTAATCACAAAAGTTGTTGGCCCCTAATATTGCTCGTAGCTATATATAATGTGGTATTGTTAATAATAATATTAAGTTAGGTGTCTAAAAAACTGAATTATTTGTTCTTCCAAGATAGTGATCGATGAAACGAAAATAATAAATTCAGTTAATTTGTCTCGTTAACAAAAATAAATCAGACGTGTATTCTCTAATTTAATGGAAAAATTTACGAAATTAATCAACAACCGAGTGGAAATTTTAGTTTAGAGTCAGATTTTTCAGTTGCCGAGAGTTGACGTAGACACTGTGGATGTATTTTTTATCCGAGACTACTATAAGACACTTGGGTATGACAATGTGACTCACTGTTGGTGGCTGGTGCCTAATAGGCCATTGCAAAGAGGGCTTAGAGCTTTGACACATGACAAAGAGCTCATGGAGATGTGTTATGCTGCTCAGACCAACAAGGGAGTTGTCCATGTGTATTATGAACATGGGGTCTCTGAACCTGTGTTTGATGAGAAAACAGGACTAGCATCATCCAAAGGCAAGGAGTTGATAGTGCTACCAGACCCTATTCCACATACATACTCCAGCATCAATGTGACAGCCAATAGAATTTCCACCACATCACCACCGATTCCAACCTCAGAACCAATGAACACCACAATTCATACTCCAACAACAATCCCCCCAACTATGCCTACTGGTATTTCACAACCAAAGCATAAGAGTTACCATACTGCAACTTCTGTTAGTTATTCCAAATCACCACCCAAAGAAATGGCAGCACCCACAGCTGCTGCTCCCAGTGTTAAGCTCACCCCACCACCAAAAACAATGGCCAAACCCACAGTTGCCACTACTTCTAAGCCCAACCCACGACCAAAAAGAATGGGCCAGTCCACTGCTGCTCCTACTACGAAGCCCAACCCACCACCAAAGTCAATGGCTATGGTGGTCAAATCCTCTCTGCAATTGGTCAAGATGCAAACAATCACATTTATGTGATTGCTTATGCAATAGTGTCCATTGAAAACACGGAGAATTGGCGATGGTTTCTGGAATTGCTACACCAAGACTTGGGTGACTACAAGCAACATGGTTGGTGTTTTATTTTAGACATGCAAAAGGTATGCATATCTATTGCTAGTTATCCTAAGTAACAGTTGTAATTCTTAGATATAGCTGCTGCTGAGTAGTGAATAATAGTAGTATAAATTGAATAATTATTGTGTAAATTAAATAATTGATGGTTGATGGTTGCATAGTTGATGGTTGCATTATAGTGGGTAGTATCTGTGTACTTAGCTAACCCAAGGACCAAGTTGTGTAAATTAAATAATTGTTGACTTGGATATCTGCTGGTTTATAAACACAAATCTGTTTACTTAGATTGGGTAATTGTTGTATGCTGCATAGTTGATGGTTGCATTATAGGGGGTAGTATCTGTGTACTCAGCTGTCCCAAGGACCACGTTGATGTCACTTACACAACTTTAGGGACCACTATGAGTTCATTAAAACAACATTAGGGACCTGTTTGAGGCTCGATTTGAAACTGTGACTGGCTTGTTGGATTTGCAGGGTCTAATTCATGCAGTTCAGGATGTGTTCCCAAATGTCCATCACAGATTCTGTGTATGGCATTTATGGAGGAACTTCAACAAACAGTGGAAGGATAATCAGCTTAGAGGTTTGCTTTGGGAGTGTGCAAGGTCTACGACTCAAGAGGGATTTGTGGAAGGGATGAAAAAATTGGAAAAGCTAAACAAGGATGCTTGGAGTTATCTATGCAAATGGCCGAAGAATTCATGGAGCAGGGCATTCTTCAGCATTGCACCAAAAATGGACAATATCTGCAATAATGCATGTGAGGTTTTTAACTCACGGATCAAGGACCCTAGAGCCAAGCCTATTATCACACTGTTGGAGGAGGTCAGGATGTACATCATGAGATCTATAGCCAGGAACAAGGTGAAGTTGAGGAACAATGACGGGATTCTACCTCCAATACAGAGAAGTAGGTTGGAAAAGATAAGAAAGGAATCAAAAAAATGGGTTCCCATGTGGTCTGGTGATGCAGATTACGAAATATTTGAAGTTCATGGGTGGCCTACAAATATGGCTGTTGACTTAGGCAAGAGATCATGCACCTGTGGTTTTTGGCAACTAAGTGGTATGAATTTTTTATGCATGTTTTTTAATTTTTTTTTTTTTGATTTGCAGTTCGAATTATATTTATGTATGGCTGTGATGTTCTATGTAGGGATGCCATGTGTGCATGCATGTGCCGCTTTGGCCAGGGCTGGTAGAAGGTCAGATGAATTCTGTCATAGCTGGTTGACCATGGAAGCATACAACAACACATACGGCTTCCATATAAATCCAATTCCTGGGCAGGCACTGTGGGAGAAATCACCTAATAATAGACCTCAAGCACCAAAGTTCAAGAAGAAGCCAGGGCCAATCAAGAAGAAAAGAAGAAAGGATGCTGATGAGGAGCCAAGTAAAGGCAAGAAGCAGAAGACCTCAATGAAAAGAGTTCATAAAAAAGGACATTGTCGCTATTGTGGTGAATCTGGTCACACAAAGAGGAACTGTCATAAGAGGGCCGTTGATGAAGAATCAGCTGCTGTGGCGGCGGCTGCTGCTGCTGCTAATTCTGAAGCTAATGGAGGTGAGGTCAACAATTCTGCTCCAACTGCTGCTGTAAATGGTGGTGATGCCCCAGCTGTGTCACAGGATCAGGTTGAGATTCAGCTTGATCTTAGTCAGCCTATTCTGTCAGAAACTGATGACTCGCAACAGGTGGGTAATATTATTTACCCATATATATACATGTATTGTGGTCATACATTAATTTTTCTTAGTCACATTAATTTTTTGGTGTTGCATACATAGGTGCAACAACCTCCTGTTCGGCCACCCAAACTACCTCCTAAGAGAAAGTTGTCCACACCCAGTGCTACCACCCAGCCATCCAGCACCCCATCTGCAAGCACTGCATCCACTCCATCTGCAAGTACTCCATCTGCAACCACTCCATCTGCAAGCACTCTCCCAACAAGCAGTCAGCCTGCAAGCACTGAAACAGCAACGAATCTACCAGCGATGCGATTTGTGCCTAATCCGGGATTCAAGCCACCCAGAACCAAGAATTAGTGACTTAGTTTTTTATATTTGGGGATAGTATGGTGTATTTATTTCTCTATTTTGCTGAAGTAATGTACTGTGTATGCTTTCTTGCTTACAATTCCAGTGTTGGAGATTAAAAACTTATGATATTTATGTTTTGAAAACTCTGATATAGTTGGTGACTATTGTTCTGGCTTTATAATGCCTTATTTTGGATGTAATCACTACAATATGAAATATGAATTATGACTTTCTTGAAGAGATCTGTGACATATTTTTGGTTTTATTTTGCATTCTCATATGTAATTAAGATGCTTTCCAAACACTATAAACTCATATTTTATTAACAACATATGCAGGCACACTTGTCTCAATCACTTTAATTTTCATTTCTTTCAAACAAACTAACAGGTACAACCACAGCAACAACATGCATAATTCATGTGTTTCTTCCCAGATACAATTGGCCAAACTGCCTATCTAACTTTAAGACAAGAATAGCTACTGTAACCAGCAGCATAAATAAAAACACCAAAACTCCACCCACTTTTAGAACCCTAACTTCATACTCTAATCTTCGAAGTTTCCAAGCAAACTTCATCTTCCATTCTTCATTGTCAATTGAAGGGCTTGCTCTACCATCACATGTCATCACATCTTCTTCAAGAATTTTATCAATCCACATAAACAAACCACACCACTTCTTGCCTACAGTCTGCACCAAGTTTAAAGAATCAACCAAATTTATATCCAAAATTACAGCAAACAACAACAACAACAACCACTTACATTGTAGTTTGGGCAACCCACGAAGGGTCTCCCTGGATTAGAATCCGTCATTGACCATCACAGCACTGGTCTCAAACCGCATCTGCACCATTCTGGCAAACGCGAATCCCTGTTCCTGTTCATTCTTCTCATGATGCTTCCAAACGATCGTGGGTTGTTCGAGCTTCCAGTAGCATTGCTCGCGCTAACCATTGTCGTCTAGGTATCAAGATGCTGCAGAGGAACCAACGGAAGAGACCAGAAGAGAAGAGAAGGGCACTGGAGGTTGATCTTCAGATTTGGGAATTAAGGATTTTAAACTTCGAATTAGGGACCAAATTGAGTCAATAAAATTCGTTCTTCCACCTCAGCTAGCCGTTATGCTTGCCCGCGTGTCATCAAATTAGCCACATCAGCTTTCCGATGACGCCACCTGGAGAAAATGTGCCGGAAGGACAACACTGAGTCCCGGCGTTTAACTTCAGGTACCAATTTGGGTAATTAATAATTTTAGGGACTACTATGAAGCACGAGTGTAATTTCAGGGACCACTCTGAGGCTTAGCTCGAAATGTTCGCATTGTTATGGCTTTAATTATCTTCATAGTATAATAGTTAAAAAGAAACATCTTTATATAAAGACAATCATATAAAAATAATTATAACATCTTTATATAAAGACAATCATATAAAAATAATTATAAAATCTTCATAGTAATATCCACCTATAAATATTTACATGTAACATACTAACATCTTTTGATAATGCACAATCCCAAAAAAGCAATACAGTGAATCTGTGATGGATGCAAAATGCCAAAATCACAAGTATTGCTTAATTTTGGTAATAACAATAGTACAATAAGACCCTTTGTCCGATAATACAACATCACATGATTCACATGTACAGAAACAGATAGACAGACACACACATTCACACACGTACAAACTACAAATCACAGGAATCTAATTTCTCAATTACATGACTCATGGAGTCGTCTTGCATCCGCGGCTTGGTTCACCGCCTGATCCACGTCCACAGCACCAGAGTTCTTGGGGACCTGTTCCCCACCTGAAACCAATACACACATTAGAATTAGATTATTGCTACGGTATCTATAAAACAGTGCTTAAATTTCCAAACAAAATATAAAAAATAATATTTAATTCAAAAATATAAAATAAATAAGTTTTAAAATAATTTAAAATTTACCATAAAAATAGATTAGCCAAAATTTAGACACCTACATGTTACTCTTCATATTTATTCTTTAAAGTTTAAAGAACATAAATTAGAAAAACGACAACTCTAACGGTCTAACCTTCTGACGGTTGATTTTCATCCGGTTTGGTAAACCAAGAACCAAAAACCACATCCTTAACCTTATCAACCACACTCTTCCCAGGACTATTTACATAGCTCTCTTCATACCTCTCTGTCTCTTCATTTCCAACCCCCAACCTTCTCTTCACTTCTTCAGACTCTGTCACCTTCCCCATTGGTATCTTCTTCCTTCTCTCATGCTCCTCCTCCTCCTCTTCTCCTCTCTTGTGAACTACATTTTCCTCTTCTTTGTTCCTCTTATGATGCAGAGTCTCTGATATAACCTCAGATAGAGCTCTGTCTTCATCCCCAGGCCTCAACTTCTCTGCAAAATAGTCCTTCACTGACACTCCTCTATCGTTTTCACTGCCAGTTGAGGTTCCAGGAACCTTTGATTTCACTGCACTTCCTACACCAGCAACCTTTCCATAAACCGGTGCAAGTTTATCTGTCAAGGACTGTGCTATTCTCTTCCCATATTCTGTTGTGGAAGTAGCAGCAGCATTCTCTCCTTGTGTCTCTTCGTGGCTGTCACCTTTGTCGCCATAACCTAGTTTCGAAGCTACTGTGTTCTTAGCTGACACAGCTTTATCGGCTATTGCTGAAGTTGCGGACGATATTTTCTCAGTGTAACTGCTCTGGTTCGATGGTTTATCACTGCTTATGTTTTCTTCATGGCACTTTGTTTTATCATCTTTTTCACCATATCCAAGCTTGGAGGCCACAGCATTTTTAGCAGTGATGGCTTTATCAGCTATAGCTGAAGTAGCTGAAGAGATTTTGTCAGTGTAACTGCTTTGACTTGATGGTTTCTCCATTGCTTTATAAGGTGGTTGCGTTTGTTCTTCAAATCTTGCCTTGGTGGTGTCGGAAGCTGGTTCTTGCAGAGGATTTTGTTCATATATATTAGAACTTCTAGGAATTGTTTCTGCTGAAAACTGATTATGGCTTTCAGTAGAAGGATACTGAACTGTTGACTCTTGTGTCAAGTTTTGGTCATGGCTTTTAATTGGAGGGCAGTGTGTGTGAGAAAATTCCGGCACGAATTGATCATGGCTTCCAGCAGACGGGTATTGAGTTTTGATTTCGCCTGACAAGTGTGGCAAGTGCTGATAATGGCTTTTATCAGCTGTTGGGAATGGAGTTTTGGTTGCTGTTGAAAGCTCAGGTGAAAATCGGTGGTTGTAGTGGCCAAGCCCACCAAGATGAGAAGGATATTGAGTCTCTGAAATAGTTGGAAGAACCTTGGATTCTTGGTCAGCTCTTGGCTCATTTTGGATATTCATTCTTTCCAATGATCTCTCAACTGGGGTGATATCAATTTCTCCACCACCTATAAGCCAAAACCACACCAAAACAATAACTCGATAGTTTGGTACTAACATGTTACATAAACTTGTTCCTTGAATGCTATGTAACAATCAATTTAGTTCCTAAAGTTTGTCTCACCTATTCAACTTTTGAAAATGTTGTATCAAACAAATACATAAATATCACAGGCATTCCATTATAGTGTGACTATATTAATTTTTTTCTACTTACCTGCTCCAGTAGGATCAGTGACTTTGGTTTGGTAATTGGCATGAGCATGTGATAGAGGACTACTACGTGGCGCATGAGGATCTTCCTCCAATCCCATTGGTCTCTCCAAATTAACCTTATGATGCATACAACCACAACTCTTGGCTGGTGATGATGGGGTTCTACTCCCATAACTGATGTACCTCCTAAATTAACATTAGGACTTGCCAAGTATTGTGTTTTCCCTGGTACAGCACTTCTAAAAGCAGTACTATCATAAACTGCAGAACAATAAAGCATATAAATGATGTGATGATCTAAATCAACTTAAAACAAATATTTTCTTTTATCATTAAAACAAATATAGAGACAAGCAAAAACATTTTTGTTATAGAAGGTAGTCAGTTATAAACAGGGCTAAGTTCTTCTATCATGCTGAAATTTTTCTTGAGAATTTCAGTTTCTGTTTGATTGGATCAATAAATTAAAGGGCACAAGACACAAATAAATGAAATGTACTAGTACAACAACATACTTGGTGCACCATGGACTTCAGGGTCTTCAATCATTTCTTCATCTTCATCATCTTCCTCATCCAAATCATGATCATCAGGGATATGTTGACCTTCATAGTGATACTGATCATGATCATGTTCATTGTCATGATGACCATGCTTGGTGACTTTGTCCTTGATTTTCTTGGCCTTTGCCTTCACTTTCTTAACAACAGACTTCTTCTCATGGTCATGTTGGTGCTCATCTGAACCATGAAGAACTAAAATCAAGGACAGAACAACAAATATAAAGCATTCACATATCTATTAAAAGAAACATTATAAATGAATCAAAAGTAAATGAGATTTCTACATACTATACCTTGATGTATGCCAATGCCAACATCATGGCCATGTGGATGATTGTGATGTTCATCGTAGTCATGACTTTGGACTTGTCTAGAATCCATGATTAAAAGAGAGGAAAAAGATTTGTGATAACCGAAGAAGGAAGTTACTTCTTACTTCAATTGACAAAACATGGTTCTCAAAACAGTATATAGAGGAAGACATGTTACCCTGTTCTGCCACATTTGCATGGACGTGGGCACTTGGCATGTGAAATTTGAGGACACGTGTGACACAACCACGCGTCCATTTGCATGTACACGTGTTGGATAGTTAGTGCACGTGGCTTAGGAATAACACTGTTGCTTTCGTATTGGATATGCAATAATCATTTGTTAATGTATTTTTGTGATAAAGAAGAGAGAACATTGGATAACGTTACCTGCTAAAGTTGGCATCGTGCTATATTTAGAAGGCTAACGAATCATCAAATCTAAGCACAGGGACACGCACACGTAAATTGTTCGAATAATCTCATTTCTCAAAGCTTTCGATAGCAATTATCATATACGTGTATACAATCAAAATTAATTAAAAATAATAGATATATTTATACATAAATTAATTTACATATAATA
>NC_029789.2:146870626-146895995 GCF_000816755.2 Arachis ipaensis | reverse complement strand
AACCTCTTTTTTAATTTTATAAGACAATATTCTACCATTTACAAAAAGAATCCCCAATTTTCTTTTGTCGCCGACTAATGGATTGTTCTATACATGAGATTGGAACTCGCATTTGCTTAAATAAAAAAATAATGAATTAAACCAATTAAAGTTAGATAAAAAAAACTTTCATTTGATATTAATATACTACACACATTTTGTTTTTTGGTCATGAAATATTACACATATTTATTGACAAAAACAACTCACATTTTGGTCTATTAGACATAGAATAGAACCAACGAACTTCAGATTCAATTTGGGCCAGAGGAGCGAATATTGACATTCGTACCCGAATTGATTAGATGCTCCAAGGTCCGAATGCTATGTGCTATAAATACCAAATTTAAAGCGCGAAATTCAATTCAATTTCAAAATCCGTTATTCTTCTTCGCCGGAATAATGCGAACTCGCTTTCTGAACAACGACTACTTCGCTCTCCCTCCGTCGCAACGGTTCCTCCACCTCCCCGTCCCTCGCCTCCACGCGCCGCCTACATCTGCCGTGCACATCCTGCGATTTGACTCCACGCTCCCTGTCTCCCACCACATTGAACCACTGGCGATCGCCGGCGCTCTCTCCACCTTCCTCTCCTCCGTGCTACCTCACAAAATCCATCTCGAACTTCTCGATCTCAAAGATCCAGCTGCTGTTCCGTCTCCACCTCGAGATCGAGATCGCTCCTCGTCATTCAGCTGCGGAAGCTATGAAGATCGGAATCCCCAGGTGAGTTGAGCCTCTGAAGCTTAGAAGCTTGTTTACATCTGCATGAGTTTGATGAGCAATAGTGAACATCTTGCGCCTTGTGTGGATTATATCATCAGTACCATAGTTTTTGCTCTGAAACTATATTTATGTGCATTTCTAAGTGATTGTGCTTTTTGAATGATTTGATTGCTCTTCAGCAAGAAGCTGAGACGTCATTTGAAGAGGATGGACGCCAGAGCTGTAGAAATGTTTGCTCCGAAGCTGATACTGAATTTCCGAAGGTAGCTACGTGATTCTTGTTCTCTTCGTTTCTTTTTCCTTTTATTTTTGGTTTATGGCTAAAGTCTTAGTGTTATTGTTCATAGGAGACTAAAAGAATTGATTGTAGTGATAAGAGCACGAACGCGTACAAAGTGATTCAATTCGAAACACCTGAGCTAGATGCACTATTGGTGAGAGATGCTTATTTTTAATATTTGTTGTTGTAATTTGTTATGTATTTCGGATTACATCCCTATTTGTTTATTTTCTCTTTGGATTTTAAAGAACACTGGTTGCTTCACTGAGAGGGAGTGGGTGCAAATGCTGGATCAAATGCCGGAGGTTGAAAATTGCCTGGTAACAACACTATACGTGCAGCACGCTTACATAATCACTTTGTATTTTGAACTATAAAACATCTTCATGAAATTAGTCTGTAAGTTGTGTTTAGAATATTTATGTTATTTTCTTTTTGTAAGCTTGAATTTACTTTACATACTCAGTCAAAATTAAATAATATCCGATTCATTTGGGTAAAAGTATTGTCTCATTTGGTATGATTTTTATAGTACAACAGAAGTTTATAGTCCAACCTTCACCGTTTTACAGACCATAGACATTTAGGGAAAATGACATTCATTAACGAAGATTTTAACTGTTCATATGCGCATCTTTGAAATTCACAGAGAATTACTTGTTCTGTTTTCTGAACAGGAAATGTTCAAGCCTGAGCCATCAATGCAGTTTCCTTACGAGGCTCTAGAAGCAGTACCTCGTGCTGAAAATGCTATTTCAGAGTACCTAAAAGTGGAGGATGCATATTCTTTTGAAGATAACATTTCTGCTCGTCACCCTTCGCACTCAGGCCAAAACATGTTTCTGAATTTAGAAGTGGACGAAGAAAGTTTGGGAATTCCCTCGTGCTTATCTCTGATAGAAATTCTTGGCACGTACTTTGATTTCACCAAATCTCTTAATTTTGATGAAGAGTGCCAATCCATCACGGATGACAAATCTATGAGTTATAATATGGTGAAACTTTTCTCTGATGAGTGCACATCAAAGCAAAGCCTGGTGTTATCACCCATGTCACCAGAGAGTGATCTTATAAACATGTTGGAAACTGAATATTTTGGTTCCCTGGAGGGTACATCTCAGGCCGATTTAAATTTGTTCATGAATCTAGTAACGTTTCAAGAATTTGTGTTCCTTGATGAGGATTTCACTCAAACCATTGAAGCCTTCTATCACAAATCATCATCAGATATTCTAGAATCAACTAACTGGATGTTCGAGAAAGAGTTTAACTTAAAGAATTTTGATGAATTGATTGTCAGCAATGAGATGGCACTAATGGATGACAAATTCAAATCATTGCCTGTACCTGTTATCTCTGATTACAAAAAGCTTATAGCTCTGCATGATATCATTCAAGAACTTTTTTCCAACTTGAAGACCCGTCCCCTATCTGCATCTGATGGAATATACTTAAACTGGGATCTACTAGAGGAAGATGAATGCAATTACAAAATTTCTAGTTGGCATCAGAACATATGGGCCAAGATAGATCTGAAGAACCAAGGTTTCATAGAGAAATTTTGTGAGGATGGAAAATCGGTATTTGATCTTGTTTTATCTGAGGATACTACAGATGATCATGACAATAATCAAAGTGAAGAGTTGCAGAAGTTGCTTTCTGATAATATGTCTCTGCTTGACATTAGTCTTACAGAATTTGCTTCAGTCAAACAACTGGAACGTGGATCTTCTACAAAAGAGAGTCAAGAGCCATTACCTGAAAAAGGTGCTGAGAGGGCTTCTAGGTTATTTAAGTCTGTGTCAGAGATCAGCAGTCTTGATTACTTCTTAAACCCTCAAAAAGCAACTATTAGCCGGGAATGTAATTTTGCAGTAGAGTCTACAGATGCTAATGCTCGGGTTCCAGAATTTACACCTGCCAACATAGAATTTTCACGTGTTGCAGCTGAAGCAGATGATTTTGTGCCACTAATAGCTGCATTGAAAACTGACCATGGTCATCAAGGCATGGAGCTTTTTACCGGATCAGTTATTATTGTGAATACTCAAAACGTAGATAAGGAAATGATATTCTCTAGAAGAAGCTCTTACCAAGTAATTCTTGGGATGGAGAAAGGAGGAATTCAAGTTGTTGAACGTGATTTGGATTTACCTGTAGATATCATACTAAGTTCTGCAATTTGCTTGGCATGGTACGATAGTACAAATCTTGCGATGAAAGCAACACCAGTCACTGAAGCATCTTCAAGCTTGCATTTATATATTGAGAATATTGCAGCAGATGTTCTGACAATGCTGAGTTTTTACTTCCGCGGCTGCTTTTTGGTAATTTCACTTTTATAAGTTGTACTATACTTATATACGTGCGTATTAATATTTATTTCTGGCTCAACTTCCACAAAATACTGCAATATCGAGTAAGTTCGAAGGTGATCAATTGCTTGTCGATGACTTGTTAATCAGATGCTTTCTTTAGGGGTTACTTGTGAAGCCTTTTGGGCGAAATTTTAATTTCCTATCTCAGCCTCAGCTTTCCCATTTTAGGACCTTCCTATAGACAATTTAGAAGAACAGCATCTCAATGAGCAGACAATCTAATATACACCTCGTGTAGAAGGGGGAATTTTATGCTTGGAAGACAGTAGGCAGTTAACACGAGGGAACAGGCAAAATTAAATTGCCGAATCTGCATTTTATATGATATAAACATGATCCTTAAAATAGGAGAGTCGTTGTTGTGGTGCTTGTTAGTTGAGCTTCATACTTTATCTACTAGTGTTTTCATATGTTTTCTTATCTTTTCAGGTCTTTGAGGGAGAATATAACTTCCTTTCAACTGTAATGGAATTCTCAGATGCACTTTATGCTGCAGCATCAAGCTTGGGAATTGATTTACAGATCTTCTTCTCTTACTCACCAGAATTGACAACCGAAGTTATAATAAGCTGCATTAAGAGTGTCACCAAATCGAAAATGGGTCTGTATCCTAAAATGACTGAGTCAGTAACTCTTGCAGAATCATTTCTTACACAATTTCCTGGAGTAAATCCTTTAACGGCACACTGTATACTATCTTCAGGGGTCACGCTCAATGAGTTTCTTAGTTGGTCACATGAACAAAGGATGCATGTTTTAGAAAAGTACAACGTTCCAGAAGAAAGTATTTCTCTGTTCAGTGTTTTCTGTAAATATGGAGAGCGGGAGGATTCAAAATCCATAATGACAGACTGCTCCTCTTCGGTGTCATCAGAACCAGACTCAGATAAGTGTTCTCTATATCGTCAAGTTGACAATCAAAGAAAAAGGAAAACTCATGCAAGTAGTCACCAGATGGATGAACTACGTCTTGAGGAGTTGTTGCAATTCAACACATTAAATCCAGTAGTTGAGGCTGTTCCGGATTCCTCTGCTATGCCAAAATTCTGTGATCTTGGTATGCCAAAAGATGCTGGGAGATCCAGTGAGTTGGCAGAGGCTAGTTTACCTATGGGAGAATTTTTCGAGCCAAAGCAAAGATCCAGCATGACTACAATGAGAAACCCTGCCAGCTTTCCCCAGTCTTCGTGTGATCTATGGAACTTCAAAGATGAAGAACTGCAGGTGGAACAGCCCCATTCAACTTTAAAAAATAGAGAGTTTGCTCAAAATGATATGCTGGACACTGCAACGATCAGCACAAAACTGAATTGGCATAAACCAAGTGATTCTAAGAAGATGCATGAAGACATTAGAGGTGAGGTGGTTAACTTCACTGATTTTCCCTTATTAGATAAAGACTTCTCTGTTTCGGATTTCATGAAGTTCCCAAGTTTGACGATTGAAACCGAGAAAGATCACATAAGAAAGAACAAAATTGCAAGGAGATTGTCATTCGATGATAACTTTCACCCTGAAGGCAACCCATCAATGGCATGTAGATCTTCAAAAAATACACCACAGGAAGTTGATAACTATGCTGAACCAGATTTTGGGAAAGATGTACTACCTCTTGGTTTCAAGCATGGTCAAAACATTCTCGAAGAGGGTTTAGCTCAGACATCTATGGGAAACCTACAAAGATTACCCTTCCAGGAGGAAATGTCACATTTGGGGAGAACTCCACTTTCACGCGCACGCTGGTCAACTAATCCAGTGAATTCACCTTGGACAACAGAATTTATGAACAGGTTTAAAGAGAAGAGCAAATTGCGTCAAAAATCGTTTTCAAGTGGGAAATCTGCTCCTTGTTTTGGGTACTCAGGGAACACGTCCACCGTTTCTAAGAGAAGTCCTTCAATAATTGAGTTGTTCAAGTACCAATCCGGTGAGACTCTCGGAAACATTCAACAGAAAAGGCAGAAGCAATCTGGGCAATCTTCAGAACCAGTCAAGAGAGGAAAATATTCTGCTTCGCTACCCTCACATACTCCAAATGATAAGATATCAACCAAGGTAAGTCCAACAGGATAGTGTCTTTCTCTTTCTGTTAAGAGTTTTCTGTTATGTGGGGTAGACTAGTAAACTGACAATACTCGAATTGTATATAATATATTTAACTGCTCTATGGAAAAAAGTGGCGGGAAAAGTAGAGTTCTAAATACGATTTTGTTTATGGGTTTTGCCTTACACCAAGCATGTTAATGAATGCATAAAATAATGTAACACTGTGGGTGTGATGTTTTCACGGGGGATAGTCTTCGTCCAGAACGGTAGATATTTATAACTTTATGTCGCCATCTTCATTTCAGCAATAATGCTAATTGCTTAAAAATTAAGATGCCTGCAAGTTACAATTGTGTCCTTTATAAGTTTAGCTTAGTATTTGATATCCATACTACGCTTCTGTTCTATTATTCATCGACATTTGGTCACTGCAGACACTTACTTTTGGGAGGAAAGGAAGTGGAAGCCAAACTAAGCTGGTCTGGAGTGATAGAGATCAGTCACGGTATCGGGCACAATAATCTATCATTGAAGTAACGAATGGAGATTTACTATTATACATTTGATGGGTATAACCTTTGAAAGGTTTTTTGCTTTGAAACGTTAATTACAATGAAATTCTTGCACAATAGAAAGTTTCATACACTAAGGTTGTTTTCCTTAAAAAAAAAAAGATGCTTTCAGGACTAGGTATACATCGTCTTTATTTTGCTGCTGTACCACTTCACAGATTCTCATAGTCAATGACTATGGCAGTTTCTGATTTATATGAATGTTAGTTGAAGTATGCAGGTTTCAAGTGATGGAAATAAATTCATCAATTCAATGTCAGTGCGTTCATAAATTTAATGGTAGTCGCATCTTAAAATGGGAAAGCTGCATAATTCATAGGAACATAACCTGTGAAAAATACCACCCTTTCCCCCCTGAAAAAAAAATTGCGTTTTAAAGCTAGCTTTTGCCATGATACAAGACATTGTTTTAATTACATCAAACATACAAATAGGAACTCCCAAAATTTGCTTATTACAATAACTTCTGAAAAGCACCAGTACCAGCTAAGATGATGGTTTTCTGGATTCAATAGGCAATAGCTTTTGAGTTGTTTTTTCTCTTTTATTCAACCAAAAGTTTTCCTCTGAACATCATTTTTCATTTGTCTGTGTATTGTTCTCATATTTATATGCCAAAATGATCAAACTGATGACATACATTTGCTACATAGGCATATGAAGCAACATCCCAAACCACATTGTCCATGTATCGTTTGAGGAGAAATACTGGAAATGATATTTCTGATCAAGTGACAGTTTTGGTTGACATACATTATAAAGGTCTCAAACCTCTAGTAGAACCCATTGTGATTAAGATATCCTGTTGCCTCCTTCATGGCCCTTGTATGCTTTATAATGTGATTATGTAACAACACCTGTTAAGAATTCAAGTTCTTACCATTCTTGATACTACGTAGAGCCATAACAAGTTGTTGTCTTTCTCCCTCTACCTCTGCAAATTTTAGACTAATATCCGAATACCTTTCTTCTAATTCTTTCAGCTCATTTTCCATATATTTATTCCTTTCCTTTAGGAGTGCCACTTCATTCAATAATTCATTTGTGTGGCACCGACCACTATGATCATGATTGAAGAGAATCACCTCATTTGCCAAGCAAGTTTTCGCATCACTGTCAGAGTAAAATGGAGGCAAAAGAAAGCAACAATTAGTTCCTGGATGATGTGCAACATAAATAGAAATTTGATTTCTTCATCCCAAGCTGCAGTTTTTTTGTTTTTCAATTTTAATGAATATATTGAAGTTCATGGATGTGTTCAAGAGAACCTGGAGTTTAGATGGACAGAAATGAATTCGATTTTTACCTTCTGTGCAGTGCTTGGCAAACTTTTTTCTCAGCCAAATTGCCTATTCCTTTTTCTTCCAACCCATCAGCAGTATTTCCAGCATCCATGCCCTTGTGTTCATATATAACAACACAGTAAATATTTAGCATCAAGTCTAACAGTGTGTGTATTGAAGCATGCATGCCCTAATATGTGATAGAAACTTATGTTCTTTATGATTTCAAGAATTGAAGCTGGACATACCTTGTGCCATTCTGAATTTGATGTCTTCAGCTGTTCCTCATTGGAAGGAGATGCACCACAACGCTCGCTGTCTCTTGGAGTCATATTCATGTTTGCTGCTGCTGGTTGTCTTTTGTTATTCCTCTGCTTCTTTTCCATAATGCTTAATTCTGCTTCTTTCTTCTTAAGCTCTCCTTCTAGTTGAGATATTGTTTTGCACATATTTTCTTTCTCAGCATGTTCTTTCTGCAGGATATTTGTCAATTCATTGTGATGGTTCTTCAAGATTTCCACTTCTGTCATCAGGGTACCAAGTATCTTATCCACATCTTGGTTCCCTTGCAATACCACCTCGGTCATTTGCTCTGTTGGCTTTGCTTTAGAAAATGCGTGCTTTTCTACCATCAGCTTCTTAATTTCAATCCTAAGAACCTGAATTTGCTTTGATAATGCGTGATCCTTTTCATCCTTTTGGCTTTGCACATTTTCAAGTTGTTTAGATTTACCCTCAAGTTCTTGTGTCAACATCTCTACTGTTTTTTCTTTTGAGTTTATTTGGTTCAAGAGCTCTTGCAGTTTCAAATCGTTCTGGTTTGTAATTAGCCTGAGCTCTTGATTGCATTTCTGGAGTGTTTCTTCCATAAGTTTGTTCTGCTTCTGCAATTCATCAGCTTCTGCATTGGCTTTAACGATCATCTTTTCATTTTCTTCTACTTTCGATGCCATTTCAACTGAAAGCCTTCGAAATTCATCCTGAAAACGCTCAGATATGAGAGCATTATTGCGTGTCATCATTCTCAAGGCCTCCTCAGCTTTCATGGCCTGTTCTTCTTGCTCAATCTTCGCACATTTCAAAGAATGGAGATCTTCTTCAAACTTGTCTGCCTGTGTTTGCAGTTCTCTCTCCAAATTATTGACTTGATTTTCAAGCTCATTGATGTAGACCAAAGACTCTGAAAATTCCTCTTCCCGATTCTTTATCTTTTCTTCTAATATCTCTACCTGTGATTCAAGTTGTTCTATGGCAGTCAACGAAGCTGAATGTTTATTTTGTAACATCTTATGTTGTGCTTCTACTTTCTTTAATCTCAAACAGATATCCAGGTTTTCCCTCTTCAATAGCTCGTAGTCCGAAGTGAGCACTTCTATATGCTCGTTTAACTCATCAAGTTGCTGACTATAAGTGTCGATTTCACGATTCTGATCTGCAATTTTCTGCCTCAAGAGGTCTATTTCTGTCCAATCACTGTGCTTGTCAATCTGGTCCAAGATTTCCTTATTCTTTAGTTCCAGCACTGCTTCAAGCTCCCTCACTGCCGAAAGCAGTTCAGAGTTTGAATCTTGTGTCTTCTGGAGCTGTGAGCGAAGACTGGCACTAAAAGATTTTTCATGTATAAGCTCTTCCTTTAATGCTTCTAACTGAAGCCTAGTATCTTCAATCTCAGACGGCAAGGATTTTGAGGCTTTGTTCTCATTATCAAGGTTCTGCTGGGAATTGAGCTGCTCATATTTTGTTTTGAGCATATTTCTCTCCTCTCTTAGGAGGATTATCTGTCTTGCCATATTTTGTCCCCGAATGCTTTCTTTCTCTAACTGCTTCTGAAGTGATTGATGCTCTTGTTCTGATACTTCTACTTGTCTCTTTAGAGAAGCAATTTCTGTCTTGAGGTTTTCAGTGGTACTATCAGGAGGCCCTATTAGCAATCTTTCTCTGGGAAGATTATCTTCCAAGCTGTTAGTCCAGTCACCCAAATTCCCATCTGACGCTGAACCAGTTGACACCTCTGTGTTTGACCTCCTATGCCTATGGGTTTCTGAGGCAGGGACTTCAACTCTTCCATTTGATGGCATTGAAGTCGTTCTGATGGGCGGTGGTAATAGTAATAGCCTAGAAGAATCCTGCCATGAAGTTAGCACAAGAGTGATGCCATTGGATTATTCAAAGGTGACATTTTGCTGAGTTCCCATAATGCAAAATGCTAATAATACTTTTATTACTTTAAACATATACATTATTTATTTTCTTAACTAATCCTCCTAAATAGTTTTTGTTTAGAAAATTTTCAACTTTGTTGAATAGAAAGTGCTGGCTATAAAATGACGAATATATATATATATATATATATATATTCATCTCATATGAGAAAGAGGTCATACTTCAGCATTATAGGAACTGTCATCTGTACTGCAATTGCTCTGCTGGTGTTTCAAGCTTCCACCTCCACCGTCTACTCCATTTCTGAAACTGAGGTGAAAAGTGAGCAAGCACATCAGATATAAAATCAAGAAAGCAAAATAAATAAACTTAAAACAGATTATTTTCACTGGAATTGTTGATTGGTTTTTCACCTTTGATCTGTATATCCTTCAATATTCTGAATCGTCACCTGTCTCAACAATTATGTGAGGTATTATGTTTTGCAATATGATGGTATTATATAGGCTGTTAATGACTTAATGTTAAAATCTCCCCCGAAGATTAGATTCTTGAATAGATAGATGCCAACATTAAGAGAATGAATAATGTGTGCATGTTGAGAGAGAATAAACGAGTAAGGGAGTGAGACAGAAGGTACTAACATGTAGAATCGCTCCTGAATTGGCAAACTTCAAGGGTAGAGATATAGTCAGTGGCTCAGTTTCTGCAGCAAAATCAGCGAAGTCAACTGAGGCTTCTCCAAGAAATCCAGACTTTGAAGATCCCTGCAGGGGAGGTTTAAGGTTAGACCCTCCATTCGACATCCTAGTCCGGTAGACTATATAGTATGCAATTACAAGTCTACAGCTTACAGTTGAAACGATGAAATGATAGATTTTTTCATGTAGTTTTCCTGATTTTGTGTCTCTAACGAATTTAACTGTTTCAAAAATTGGTTTATCCCATAAACAGGATCCACCCTGGATAGCAACTTTCTCTAGTTTAACTGTTGGCTTCCCAGCACCATCTGGAACCAAAGCTATCATCAGTGCCGGCTTTTTCATCTTTGGCACCTGATAGAAAGGAGAAGAGAACAAGGTAAGATACTGTATACAGAATCTGTTCATAGGCATGACATGCCCAGTATATGTTAGCTTTTATACTCCTTAACCATCTACGGGATCCACAGTATCTTTCAAACTTCCTGGTAAATATGTTTTGAGTAAAAGCTGGGACAAACCCCATTTTTAGATTTAGCATAAGATGGCATAAAAACTTTGTTATGCCTCAGTGAGTGTTACCTGAGTTGCCTGAAATTGCAGTTTGAATACAGCTTTTATTTTGTTCTTCTTGCTCCATGACCTGAACATGATTTTCTGAATGATTGAATAAAATATTGCACTTTGGATTTATGGAAGACTGACAGTGTTTGATTCCTAGGAGTCCCAGTGACACGTCATTGGTGAGTTGGCTAGTTGATTTGAAACCTGAAAGTACGTTTCTGACAGATTCAGTTACCAACTGGAATGAAATGTCGGTATGCTCTTGTCAAATCCCTTCCTTCTGATTTATTGGCTTAGTTACTAGTACTAGATGCTATACTGAACTTGTATCGTTAGCAAACTTAATAGAAGTTAATTTGATACTAAAAGCTTCTTCGGAAGACTAAAGGGACTAAGGAAATAAATAAAGGAACGTTTCTGAAATGTATGGTTCACTTTTTTGGTTTTAGCTTTTGTTTTTTACTTTAAAGAAAATGGAAGGGGTCATCTGAGGGAGCGAGACAAAATAAAATCACAAGATTGACCCATACAACTTTATTTTCTCAGGCGTATCTTTTCAAATGCAAAAACATAATGAACTGTATCTCTCTTGATGTAAGTTCAATTATTTTTCCATTGAAATAGATAGACCCAAATATTTATTATTTAATAGTGAGTAAATACTTAAAATAAGAAACATATATAGAATATGAGTCCTACTAGGGAGCCAATAGAATATTTGTACAATGTGTACAATGGGTTATTGAGTTAAAAAATGAACATCACCCATACTATCAGAATAACCATCCGGGTACTACTCATGATACCATGTCATGATACCACTCATTCCAAAAGCTTCAGCTGATGGGAAAAGGTAACACTAATGATTATATCTCTAATACTGAATCGGACATCCCTAAACCTCTATTGTACACATTGTACAAATATTCCATTAGCTCCATATACTTCCTCATAGAATATTTAATATTCTTAACAAACTTGCAGAACAAAATGTCAAAACTAAAAGGGAAATAGATCTATTTTATATCTTAGTAGGGGAAAATTAATAAATTTGCACTAATCTATATCTTATAGTTAATATATTAAGAGAAAATTGGTCTAAATATATAAGAAAAATATTAGTAATCATAGTAAGGCAAAAAAGTTTGAACAAGAAAAAAAATTACTCAAATATTAACCACGTGTAAAATTAAATTCGGTGGGTATAGCCGTATAGGAGTATAGTTGGAACTTGGAATGATGGCTTCTTTTATTAAGGTTAGTTAGTTACATTGAATTCCGTAAAATGTGAAGTCCGCAGTGACTTCTTATATGAGAATTATGAGTACTACAATGAATAGAACAATTTCTACTCTTACATAGGTTGATAATAATGTCATAATGTGCCATATTTCTCAATTTGAGGGACAACATGGTATTCCGTAGCGTAAGTAAATGAATGTGTTGTGTGATCTGTGCTAATAAGTGTCCCCTGGGGCCTTTTTTTCCTGTCACAATCAGCTCAAAGTGAACCACATGCATGCAATGATGCAAATAGGTAGTACAATTTAATGACTAAAGAGAAAACATCTGTACACCGTAGCTTCCACCAAATTCCTTGGCCAGCATATAGAGTAAAGTTCCGAACCCATCAATCATTAATGATAGCCTTTCAGCTTCCGTGCTGCTCCAGTGCAGTCAGCTTCTATGCTTTCCTTACCAATTCAATTCCCCACTCCATTCATGAACACATCATTGTCAACCAAACTGGTCTATTGGTCATTTCAATATATCAATAAAAAACCACCTTACTTCCATTTCTTCATTCAGTATTCGCAAGTACTTAGTAAAAGTCCTTATTTTAGTATCCTTTACACCTAAAAGAAGTTAATAATTCATTCTCCATCAGCATGAGTTTGTCTTTAATTCTTAGCAACCATATATGAGGGCTACAACACCAGCAGTTTCTTGTCTCACCTCTATTTGCAGATCATGACAATATGTTGACAAAATGGTAAAGTTAAATCAGCTTTTCATTCACCATCATTTATTCATTCACAAAAGGGAATTAGAAGAGCCCATGTAAAGCTCTAAGTAAATTCGTAAGCACTAATACTACTAAGCAGGCACTACACCGCATTTTAATGCAAAACTTGTACATTAAGTATTCCTATTTAATAGTATTTATTATCGTATAAACATTCGATTAGCTTTTCATGTTCACAGAAACATCTTCACTTTCTCTGATATGGAGAGGCCGACAGGATAACATACCAACACTTTAATGAGTGTCGACTTTAATTTGTTATGACCAAAGGGAAATTTTGTGCGCATGGGCCATGAATTTCTTATACTCTATCATATAATAGGACAATGTTTATAGTGCCCAAGTTAAAACAAACATATCAGAAGATATAATCTAAGTAATTACTTGCATATCAGTTATGGAACTGTGTGGATTTATTTTCTAAATTTAAACGAAAAAAAAGATTATCACTACATCTAAGATAGGAAAATCAGAGTTGCGTAAATCAGGCTCTCCAGTAATATCCTGAAGTTTATAATAATTCTATTATATGTTTTAAAACAAATTACCCAAAAGATTACCAAATTGGAAAATAACACTCTAAAAGTGTGAAGTGTCGCCTTCTGTGTGTGTAGCTTCACGTCAGTTAGTTTAAGTTTGTTGTTGTGTTGTACAGCTGAACTTGTAAAGTTGTCATCGCCTATGGCAATTCAACTTTCCATGGCACTGCTTGGTTTGTGTTGCTTTGCATGGTTCTTATCATGCAATGACATCATATCAATCGAAGCTTCAGAGATTGACAAGTGTAATCGGTTGTCAAGTGCTTATCCATTTTTCCTCTAGGATGATAGGTATCGTAAATGGATAGATGCATTATTGCAAAGTTCTTGAATTCTCTAGATAAGGAATTATTGGTTAATAACTTTCCTTTGTCAAAATTAAAATACCTAGCCAAAAGCCAAAAAATCTTGAGGAATTATGAATAAGTTCGATGGTTTGTCATCGAGATCATTAAACGAAAATTATTTATGTTTCACATTAAAAAAAGTACTTTAAATTAAAGAAAATGTTTTTTTATTTTAAAAGTACTTTATCTTTTGAATTAAATGATATATAAAAAGGAAAAAAAAAACACATTTTAAAGTAATAAAATTCTTGACTTAACCAGAAGTATTCTAAAACCAAACTTGAAAAGAATTCATTTTCCTAATTATTTTCTCGACCCACAATTCATTTCTTTCTCCTTTGATTAATTTTTTTTTTTATTTTCTGGTCGTGTCTATTTCTGTTTTATTGGGTCAATATGGATTGAAGGTATGGATCTTAAATAACTCAACATTAATCTCTTTTTTTTTTGTCAGATAAATGAGACAACTCCCAATCTTAGACAACAGTCACACTCACCCACAGTACACTTATACACTCAACGTTTATCTTTTGCTCATTTTGCCTAACATAGTCCAAGCTGCTGTGGCCCATATACAATTGGGTCAAATCTATTTGGATTGGATCAACCTAATACTCCTATCATATGTTGGACCTTATATTTAAAAATATTTATCATAAGAAGATTCTTGTTTGTAACAAAAACAAAAGGAAGATTCTTGTAACTTGAAGAAGAAAATACTAAAAAATTATTGAGGCCTACTGTGTATAGGCCCATTGTTTGGAGTGGACCATTTTCGTACTATTGCCCTTTTTTGGGTAAAAAACAAGTCCAATTACAAAAACAGAAAAAGAACATGGATACTTCATATGAAAGAAAGCTTCTAGTCATCAAAGTAGAGTAGCCTCTCAAATTAGCGAATATCATAGGCAACAAAAAAAATATATATGTATTGAGAATTAATTTAAATTAATCGAGTAATTAATTTATTCATTAATTTAAATAAGTATTAAAGATTGACTAGCAGCAAACTCTTAAATATAGTTTAAATCCGCGATGAATTAGTTCTTAGCGTGTCAAGTTGAAAATACTGTACTAAAAAAAAAGTATGTATTGAGAATTTGAGACCTTAAAAAAAAAAAGAGTAAAGCATGTATTTTGTGTTTTAAAATTATTTTCAATACCTAATTTTAGACACCACCTTCATGTAAAAAAATGTGTCAAGTGTGTGCATATCCAAATCTTAAGATTGAGAGATCGTATTCGTGCTTCAGAGTAATTTTTCTTTTCCTCCAATGTTTCGTTCTTATAACTTGTGCTTTCAAAAAATAGTAATACACACCACTAAAATAATGCAATAAACTAAATAAAAATTGTAGCGCACACAGAAGAGACACGAGGCCAAAACAAAATTGCTTCAAATTTCCAATGAAAACAAGCTACGTGGCGAGCATCTAGAAGTCAGTAAGTTTAGAAACTTCAGTTATAGTATCGGTGCTTCCAATCTCCACCTCAAGCTTATCAGTTATTACTTCACTTGAGTTCTTACTTCTCAGATTGGGAGACAAAAGGAGAAAACATTGAAGAAGATGGGGTTGGGAGTTTCTGCTCTTCCATTTACCTTTGTGGCTCACCTTCTAGCAGTGGCTGCTATTGTCATGGTCTTGTTTTGGAACATACACTTCAGGGGTGGCTTAGCTTGGGAAGCTACCAACAAAAATCTCATATTCAATGTATGTTTCTTGTTTCATCTTGCTCTTTACTCTCTATTTGCTATTATTTTTGGGACTATGATGTATTGATATATGGCTCTTCTTCATTCTTACTCTGTTTCGTTTGGTCCTCTGTTGAATGAACCTTAACTGAATTTGGCATTTGAACCTTAAAAGCAAGACACACTAAACAATTGCCTTTAGTTTGAGTTCCATGGTTTCAGTGATTGATTACCTTAAAGTTATTAGAGACTAATATTGTATATTTTGTGGACAGTTTACACTTTACACTTTACATATCTACCACCATTTTTCTCAGTTTTTGCTTAGTATTTCATACTAGTATTTACTTCAATCTTGTAAAGTTTCACATATTTTTTTGTTTACTTTAACAATATTTTAAAAATGCTCTTAAAGTTTTTTTTCCATCTTTTCTATTTATTATCGGCCCCAACCCTCATAAAAAAGGGGTCCCAACAATTCATTGCTTGCAGGCTCCACATGCTTAATCCTTCGATTTCTTCGGTGTGAATTCCATATACTAACACATTCATGTGGTTTCAAATCAAATAATAAATGAGGCAAAGGGTACTCCTTAGTCCTTAAAGGCTTAAACTACTTTATTTAGATGCTTTTGTTATTTTTTTTCTCCTACCATTACATTGATGAATTAGTAACTAAACTGGTTTGGGACTGGGTTTAGTTTTTAATACAATCATTTATATATAACACAAGATAATCATATAATATTACACAAGTTGAAGTTACTAATCTATATTAAGCCCTTATATATCTTATATTAGTGACTATTATTATATATAAATGTCAATATATAGTTAGTGAAGTACCCCTAATCTTACGTATTCCTTTTTCTTGATACAGATCCATCCTGTTCTTATGCTAATTGGATTAATAATCATGGGAGGTGAAGGTAATCAAAATACTTTCACAAGATACCGTTTTATGAACTAATGTGTAACTATTTCTACAATTCTCTATTTTGTCTTCAACTTGCATAATTATTATAGGTCTCATATTTTTTTCCCTTTATATTTTTCGGTTACTTGTAGCTATCATAAGTTACAAAGCTCTACCCCTGAAGAAGGAAATTAAGAAGTTGATACATCTTATTCTCCATGCAATTGCACTAGTACTTGGAATAGTTGGAATTTGTGCTGCCTTCAAGAATCATAATGAAAGTGGCATCGCCAATATGTACAGCTTGCATTCATGGCTTGGCATTGGAGTTATTTCCCTTTATGGGATTCAGGTAAAACCATTGAAATCTTAGACTAATTAAACCTTAAACAGTTAAACCTACATGCATATAAAGAGTTTGGCATGCATTAAGAAAAATACACAGTGAGAAATTTTGTTATAATAAGGCTTGTCAAAATGACATGATATCAATCTTAAGCTGTGACAAATTAAATAAATAAGAGTAAAGTATCGGTTTTGTCCCCAACGTTTGGGATAAGTCCTATTTGTGTCCCTAACGTTTAGATCGTCCTATTTGTATCCTTAACGTTTATAAAAGTGATTCAATGTTATCCTACTATCAATTATACTAACAAATCATATTATATTTTTCAATTATTCTCACTTGGATGTATTCATTCTCAATTAGGTCTCGCTTGGATATGTTCGATTTTAATATTATACCCACTATTTGTGTTTAGATTCAATTATATCCCTAGAAAAGTGAATTATGTAAATATTGTAGGAATTAGTTTCAACATTTGATGAGCTATTTTTGGGAGTAGATCATCGATTCTATCCCAAACATTTGTATTCTAACTTTAAGAAGAGATTTTTAAAACTCAAACTAAAGCGCTCATGATGTGTAATTGACGGCAGGATAACACTGAATCACTTTTACAAACGTTAGGGATACAAATATGACTATTTAAACGTTAGGGACACAAATAGGATTTACCCCAAACGTTGAAGACAAAAATGATACTTTACTCAATAAATAATTAATCATATAGTTTAGTTCGATCTGATTGTCACAATGATTTTGAAGTATAATCTCTATTATAACAAAGTAACTTCTCAAGATTTCAAGTTAGATAATGGTGGAGGACAAGTTTGTTTTAGACCAATTTTGTCCTTGATAAGAATGAGATTTATTCTTTAATTAATACACCTGCATGCAGTGGATATTTGGGTTTGTGATGTTTTTCTATCCTGGAGGGAGTGAATCACTAAGGAAATCCCATGGCCCATGGCACGTGTTGTTTGGGCTGATAGTGTATGTGCTTGCACTTGGGACAGCTTCTCTTGGGTTCTTAGAGAAGCTCACATTCCTGGAGAGCTCAGTAGGTGTGACTAAATATGGTTCAGAGGCACCTAAATATGGTTCAAAGGCACTCCTTGTTAACTTCACTGCCATTGTCACAATCTTGTTTGGTACTTTTGTTGTCTTGTCTTCTATTTCTTCTGCTCCCGGTGAAGATGACTATTCACCCATATAATATGGTAATATACTCTCAATTCCTTTTCATTTTCATATACATCACTTTTTGTACATCAATGTTCAATCCTATGTGTATTTAGTATTTACTAGTGGGAAGTAAGTATTGTAATTTGTAACTGAACGAAAATAAAATGGCATAATTAGAAATAATGTTTATTATTATATTATTATTTATTATTATTATTATTATTATTATGAATACCAGATCATCATGTTGCAAACTAGTTACTGGTATTCCATTAGATTTTACTTTTTAGTGTACTATTTGTTTAGATCATTGTTAGAGACTCAATCCAAAGTTCGGGAATAAGGATTTAATTTGTAAATGATCTCTTTTGACAATACATAAAAAATAAGTATAAATTAAACAAAAAATATATCACACTAAAATAGTCTAAAAAGCTAATAACTAAAAAATATACAGACATTCAAACAAACAATAAGTAAAATTACATGATTTTGTTGTTGAACACTATAAATATTATATTTATCTTGTTTTAATGGTCTTTAGAATGATTTTACCATACTAATCACTTAAATCATTCTAATTTTATAAATTCGCCTTATTCATTTCACTTTTATTATTATGTACTTATATCTATATGATTTACTTCATCTAATAGTTATTATTTATCATAACTACACTCTTTTATTCCTTTCTTACTTTAAAATTACTGGCGTTCCTATACCTTAATATTTTGCACCAAATGTTTTTAGTGTACTGTAAATAGGAAAATAAAAATATTATATGCACACCAAAAATCAACTAACAAACTAATTATTATTTATTTATATTTTAATATATATTTTATACCGATATACCGATAGTTAATTTGTTATCTGATTTTTTTGTATAATTTTTTTTTGTTCGTTTGTGTAAGTTTAAAAATGTTGATCATTAATAGTGTAATACATTCTTTCTTTCTTTTTTGGGCCCTCAAATTTGTATCTGATAGAGGGAGAGTGGGACACATTGCTAGGTTATGGGGTAGTATTTTTTGTAATATATTTGGGCCTTTTTTTGTAAAATATTTGGGTCTTTAGGAATAAAGAAAAATGGGTCATGCTCCTAATCAAATTTGGGGGTGTCCCTCTAGTCACTCTCACATGGGCTAGCTCATATATGCTTGTAAGTTTCAGCTTACAAGTTACAAGAGACATGGACATTTATATACACCTAATTATTTTTCTCTGACTTGAATTTCTTGTCTTCAGTTTTACACAAAGTCTAATAATGCATTCACATTTAGTTGTATATTATATATGATTAACAAATGTTTTGGCTAAAAGGAATTAATAAGGAGTGACAATGAAAATTGAGAAAATGAAGTGTCTTCAAACCTCATTTACGTGCTACATTTTACCTTTTCCTTGCCCATTGCTTGGGGACAAATTCACGTTGATGTTTACTTCAATGGCTATACAATTATTGAATATGGCATGTGCTTTGTACAAGTTTATTAATTCTCTTCAATTATGTGGTTATACTTTTGTGTCATCACTTGTTTATTATGTCACTTCTCTCAAATTAAATGTTATTCATCTATCTATAATAGCAGTTGAAAGAAAAGATAAATTATTATCCTCATAAGATTATTAAAGAGAGGATAAAGAAATGTTATAAGAAGGGGAAAAGGAAAAAAACTTTGAATGTTTGCTTGGAAATTTGTTAGAATATAATTAGGATCAATTAGAATTATTTAGTATATCTGAATATTTATTATAGAATATTACGTCTTTATTATTACAATTCTCTTAGCCCTTATAAATATCTTTCTGTATTGTATCATTCCACACAACTTAAACACACACTCAATAATATACAAATCATTTCTCTAATTTAGTCTTTTGTTTCTAACAAAATTAAAGCGAAGTCATAAGTTTTAAGCAAACAAAAAATATAACTTTGTTGCACTCATTAATTCTTACCATCTTATCTTACTCTTAATCTATCTTTTGGTTTCTGTTTCTTGTGCTTGCACTGAATATCTCTAGCTAGCAACCTTTTGGAATAGTATATTTTATTTGCTCTGGTGCATGTTCTTTTAAGCTACTTTTTCAATTTTTTATTTTTATTTTTATTATTATTATTATTATTTTTCTTTTTGACAATGAAGATTGTCATTGAAAGCAATGTTCATCCATCTCTTGAAAACAATGAATATCTCTCGATAAACTGTGTTTTCAAGACAAGCTAAATTAAAATGATCATAAAAATGTGTGAGATTTTGAATGAATAATGTTTTCATCAAGTTTCTAAGGTCAAAATAATTCTTCAGTAGCCATCATTATCCATTTAACTTTCAACAAAATTTGTCATATGTAAACGTGTAATATTATTATAAGAGAATGACTTAATTAAATACATCAACTTAAACTTAGTACACAATGCAATAAGATAATATAATACTATTACTTTAATAGAAACTACATGTTGATGTAAAGTTATGCTAAAATCTACATGATGCACAAATTTAGACCCGAAAATGTTTGATAACAAAAGAAAATCAATCAAAAATAATCATAACTTGCCTTATTTAGTATTCATTAATTGTTACGACAATTAATTAATACTAAATAAGGCAAGTTCTGACTTTTTTTTTGTCTACCTAACACATTCACTCTCCATTTTTTTTTTGTGCGTAACTTAAAATGTTTACTATTTTTCTATTATTTTGTTTCTCAAAGACAAATTCAACAATAGATCTCTGAAAATAAATTAAAAATATTTGATAACCAAAATAAATTAACTAAAAATAATCAAAATTTATCTTATTTAATATTTATTAATCATTAAATAAAATAAATTCTGACTTTCTTTTATTTCCATAATATTTCCAAAAATAAATAAATATAGACACAAACCACCAAACTGCCTTTCTAGTACAAAGGTGCAATAATATCCTGGGATCTGCATCGAATGATGATGTCATTATTGATTTATTTTCAATATGTTATTTTATTTTATTTGGAATTCATGATATCTCAGTGGCTCTCATGAAGTTATAGTTGAAATGATACTTTATCCTACCTTACCATTTCTGAATGGCTAAAAATAAAACCTTACCATTTCCGAAAGAGCCAGCTTCAAACAAATTACAAATATTCTGTCTTGAAGCATGGCATGTGCAATTCCAAAGTAACAACAAAGTGATGGAATATGAAAACCGATGGTCTTTTTTGTCGTAACTTAAAGAAAGGCCAATACAAAAGGGGGGACATAGTTTCAAATAGTGACAATCTCCCAATCAATTTCTACACTTTGTTCTTTGTACTTTGTTTCTTCAACCAAACCTTAGTCCAATTTTCTTCTTTTCCTATTTTTGTCCTAACCTATTTAGCACTAACCATAATCCAATGTCCCCATCTATTTATAATATTTATAAAGAGTTTAATTTTAATGTATTAATAGTATAAAATATTTTACATAATAGTATAATCATAACCGTTTTTTTAAATGATTATTTATGTAATTACTTTAAAAAATAGTTATATTTACTAATGTGGCATTATATGATTGAATATACGTGTAAAACAGTTTATACTGATAGTTATTAAATTCTGTCTATAAAAGTTACAACTAAAGTGGTAATATATTGAAAAATTACGAAAATGTTTGATAACCAAAGAAAATCAGCCAAAAACAGTCATTAACTTGCCTTATTTAGCATTTATTAATTGTTGCGACAATTAATAAATGCTAAATAAGGCAAGTTCTGACTGTTTTTTTTTTTTGTCTCCCTAGCATTACCTAAAAATTAATACATAATGTTATTAAATATTGTTACATTTTCTTAATTGTGAAATTGACATCATTTTCTTGATTCATATACATTCTTTTACATTTATCTTTTAAGGTTTTAAAGCGATGACAAGTTATGAGAGAATAATATTGATAATACTTATTAAAATCTAATTTAAAAAATAATCATGTTAACATACATATTCATATTTACTTGAAACTATATTTAATTTCACAAATTAATTGTTTCATGCAATAGTAAATATATTTTACTCTTTTAACTATTGGATCTATAGCATTTACAAATATAAATACAATTCTAGTTCTTTTTCTAATAGGGATACTTTAATTTTTCTGGTTTGTGTTTCCTTGTGTGAGATATACATTTTCCTAATTTTTTTTTCTTCAACAAAAAGAAGAATAGTACCTTCGATTTTTTTTCTTTTTTTTTAATTGGAGGACCACAATAAAATTAGGTTGGTTCACCCGATTTTTCTACTATTCATAATTGGGTTGGACTATCCTGATTATCTCGAAACAAAAAATAGAATTTTACAAATAATATAATTTTATTTGTTTATGAAAATATTATTACTTTTATCTTGCATCCAACATTTTATATTTTTATTACATGACTTAAAAGTTAGATGAACAATAAATAAAGAAATGGAGGACATGCTGTTGTACCTGTAGTTTGGATTGTCGAGAATGATCCTGAGAACTAAGGAGAAGCCCAATAATGGCTGATATTTTTGACTAACCAATATAGCTTGCACTCTCTAATAAAGTGGAAGCTAATGGGATAACTATTGATGATAACAAAATTAATAAATTATGCTTTAATTTATAAAGTAAAACTATTGATGATACTACTTTTTTCTACACATTTCCCATAATAATTCTCAGGATTAGATACCCTTCTATGAGAAACAATCCTATTTGAAATTTGATATGCACACTCATCACTAAATAAATAAAAAAATTAATAGAAAATATAACAACCAAATATTAATTAGTTAATAATATTAGTATTCGGTTGCTCGTCAGGATGAGAGGTCGGTTGGGTGTTGGATCAAAAATAACTACTAAAGAGAGGAAGGTATTTAGACTTGGACGCGGCTTTACGAGAAAAGGTGCTACTACGATCGTTGGTGGATCGGCGGACGAGGCCACCTACAAAGACACTTTGATGCCAAAATAAGGGTGCGTACGACGAGGCGATTAATTAGGGTAAAGATGACGTACTTTTAGAAAAGGGTAGGTCCCTCCTAGTTTATACCTTGTACTCGGTTGGGCCCTCTGATTTGGATCCGTTCGCCTGAAAGCTTCTGTCAACTGTCCAAATCTTTCTCAGGAGGTAGAGTAACGATCGGGTCATTTTTGCTGGGTCAAGGACCCGTCAGCTCGGTAACCCGCAAAATGGATCTCCGGTCTTTATTGGGTTGGGCCAGAACAATTAATTAATTTTAAAATTTAAATTTATAATTTAAGATTTAGGGTTAATAATTTATAATTTAGAATCTAAAATTTAAAATAAATAAAATAATTTTTTTTAAAAATTGACCAATTCTGACTGAAAACAATATTAATCAATTTTTTTGCCATTCTAAACATTTTTTTAGAGAATTTAAATTTAAAATAAATAAAATAATTTTAAAAATTAATTGAAAAAGTTAATTATTTAATATTATTCAAAAATTAAAAATCCGTTATCAAGTGAGGTATGCACTCCATTTTGTTGTTTATGGTATCAATTAGTAATTAGTAAGATTAATTTGCAATAATGAGTTCAGTTGCTTTATAAAATCACTTAAATACTAGTATATATTATTTCAAACAGTTATTATCAACACTTGGAATGTTTATAATAATTTTCAGTAAATATAATTCAACAATAAAAAGGACCTTCGTTACTTCTCAAAGAGAGATGTAGTAATAATAATTAGTAACAATCACACCCTCAACTTTATTGCAATAATCAATAAAAGGACCCTCACCCTTATAATAATCTTCTATATCTTCCAGCTAAGATTTGTCTTCAAAATGATAAATACATTGAAAGCAAAAGAAAATTATGAAAAGCATTATTAATAAATAAATATATAAATAAATAAAGGGTTGGACAAGTTGAGGAAGAAACCAATGTTAGTCGATTGGGATTGATTGTGAGAGATATAATGAGCTGTGTTTTTCTAAGGTTGTCCCACAAACAAAATAAGATTCCGTTTTGTGTACGATTATGAAAACTCTAAAGAATCTCTATGAAGTTATTGAATCTTTCTCCGTTTTCTCTTTCATGATGGAATAGAAGCTACTCCACACACAAATTTAACACCGTTTTGATATACTATATATTCTAAAATTAAGTTTAATACTTAAATGAATCTTTAATTTAGGGGTGAACACGGGTAGCGGGTACCCGATTACCCGTCCGAATCCGAACCGAATCAATTAAATTTGTTCTGAAATTAACGGGTAATCGGGTCCAACTCGAATCAAACCGATGGTTTTTGTTAGTGATTGGTTTGAGTATCGATTTTCGGAGTGCGGAACCCGAACCAATCCGAGAACCCGATCATATATTAATTAAATAACAAAAAATAAAAAATATATATATAGCTTTTCTATTAGACAATGATTATACATTATTAATATGTTTGGATTTTAATGAGTTTAATTTTTAATGTATTTGGTGTTTAAAATGTTTGGATTATTTCTATTGATGTTACATGTTTATTGTACTTGTTGAATTTTTAAGATAAAAATTTGGTTTTTTTTTATAAATTTCAAAGTCATCAGGTACTCAATTATCCGAACCGAACCAATCCGTTCTTAATCGGTTTGGTTTGGTTCGGGTACATATACAAAAAAAAATACAAATCCGAACCAAACCAAACCAATTATATTTTGATAGATTCGGTTCTAATTTCACCATAAACCCGAACCAAACCAATCCGTACTCACCCTTACTTTAATTAATCGTATGTAAATTTAATTTTTAAAAAATTAAACATCTCAAAAGAACGAATGTGATTACATAATTGTATAAAATACTTTATATTGTTAGTGCATTAAATTAAATTCATATTATATATGTTTATTTAACTAAAGTAGAGGCCAATTTAATTTATTATAAGTGTATTTTTTAAAGATAACATTTTAATCTCTTAAAAATAAAATTAACACATGAGTGGTTTTTTAGAGATTATTGACCATGACCACTAACCTTTAGAACTAAACTCATTAATTTGTTACACCTGGTGAAACCTTGATTAATACGATAATGCCAACGAATTATGTTCAACTTTATAGTATCCACCAATATTCCCATTTGGAAGATTATGAAATGATTAAATTAAAGAATATTTTCCTCACAAAAAGGAAGGCATGTTTATTGGCGTGAAATGTTTTGATTTAGGTATTTATATTATTATGGACATAATAATTTAGGGTCTTGGCTTATTGATTAAGGAGATGTTCTTTCTATATTAACTATTTCGGTTCAGATTTTAGGGCTATTATTATTGAACTTAATGATTAATTAAAATTGCTTTTTTTAGTTATCATTTATTAAGAGTTATTAAATATGAGAACCTTTGTTAATGAAATAATAAAAAGAACTGATGCCCTTATAAATAAAATCTCGAATATAATTGAGTATTCATTATCAAATATTATTTTGTTTGAGAACCTTTAGGTTTGAGTTTTTTTTTTTAGAGCTATGTAACCCTTCCACTAGACTAATATTCATATTCATCTCACTAGAATTGATTCCATCTTTGTTATCTACGGT
>NC_029789.2:146863449-146870553 GCF_000816755.2 Arachis ipaensis | reverse complement strand
AATTTTTTACGTTAAATTTAACAATAATTTTACAAGAACAAACAAATTAGACATAAATGTCATATGTTATTGCTGAATTGATCCTAAATTTTTTGAAAATTTAACTATTAGGAGTATGTTTGATACAAATCGAAACTTATTCAAAGATAAAATTAAAATAAAATAAAAGTTAAGAATATTTTTAAAATTTTTTGACAAACTTCAGCGATAAAAATATACTTTCTGTCTCACTAATAGTTATACTTTCCGTCTCACTAATAGTTATACTTTCCTTAATTCAAAATTATGTTGCTTATTAAAAATAGTTATCATATATAATTTTTGTGTATTAACAATTATGGCAATCAAATTACCATTTTATTTTTCGTTTTAATCCTATCTCAATGAATCATACATGGAAACTCAAAGGAGAAAAATGATGAAACAAGGTGGGAAAAAAAAAAAAAAGAAAATGGAGGGCAGAAAGGGGGTATGTGTAAAAGAGTGATTGAAACTTTGAAGTTTGGTTATCCATTTTGGTGTTGTTTTGTGTGTATAAATAATTTGATTGGAAGATAGCATGTGGAGCTGCTTTCATACTCCATAATCTGTTACTGTGCCAACTCATTCTGAGGCCAATTTGTACCTAACACTAAGACACCCCCTAACAAATAAGAAAAATCCTTCTTCATATTATTCATTTAACAGCTACAACCATAATATCTCAACGAACCCCTTATTTCTCTCTCTCTCTCTCTCTTTATCATCTCTTTCAAGTTTGAACTACTTCTTCCCTAGTAAGTGAAACTGCTTTCTTTGTTTTGTGTTACATGTAATTCAATTTTGTAAACTAAACTTAGCTCTCTTATTGGTAAAGAAAAATGACAGAAGAGCAACCTCAAACTAGTGTGGAATCACAAAAACCTTCTTCTGATGATCCTTCTCCTGCTGCTACAACTGAGGCTCCTTCTCATGAAGAACATGTTCATGAAGCTTCTAAGGATGTGGCTGAGGAGAAATCTGTAATTCCAGATACCAAGCCTGATGAATCCAAGGCTCTTGTTCTAGTTGAGAGTATGATATATAATTATATATACTACCCTTTTTATTATTATATTATATGCTCCAAAAGGATTCTTGTTTCTATTATTTTATTAATGATTAATATATGTTTGGTTGTGAGTAAGTGATTACAAAAAGTTTTAATTGACTATTTTTCTGTTGTTCTTCTGAATTTCAACTTACAAGGTTGTTTGTCCTTGAATTTTGATGGTTTTTTTTTTTTTTTTTTTTTCCAAATTTTAGTGCCAAAACAAAAATCTTGCATCATGGTGTTTATAGATATTATGTTTCTCTTCTTTCCCAAACAAGTATAAAAATCACTGAAATTTTTAATTGTTATAATTCTGTAGAATAGGTTGTTGTTATTTTATCATATCCCTTCCCCCTTTTGGAAATAGAATTAGAAATTGTATTTGATTATTTTTTGGTTCTTGTTCTTTTATGTGTTAACTTTTTGCTAGAATTTTCCTATTTAAGTTAAATTACTCTGCACCCTTCAGCTTCTATTAGCAGAGAGATTGATTCTTCTATTAGCAAAGAATTCATTTAGCTCAAACTTTCTAAACTTTCACCATGCAGTTTAGTTCATAAACATGAGTATAATCACAATCATAACTCATAAGTTGATGTTAATTGTTTTTGTTATGTTTATTGTTGTTAATTTGGTGATTGCCAGAGCCTCTTGTTGAAGAGAAACCATCTGAGGGATCCGTTGACCGAGGTATGTCGATTTTCTTTGTGAATTTTGGTTTCTCTTTTATGCAACATTATCTTCAAATTACAGATTATGAAACATGTTTTTTCTTTGTAGATGCTGTGCTTGCAAGAGTTGCAACAGAGAAGAGGCTATCACTAGTCAAAGCATGGGAAGAAAGTGAAAAGTCAAAAGCAGAAAACAAGTAAGAGCATCCATTACTTGCTTCAAATGAAAACATCTTGTTCTTCTTTTGGTCTTTTAAATGAAAATTTTCTACTAGAAACTAGCTTTGTTTTTGCTGATTTAGCATTAGGCATTCATATTAGTTTATCATGTTCTTTTGTTCTTTGGCTTTATTTAATAATGTTTTTGAATACTAATTGAAATGAAAATGTTGAGCAGGGCTCACAAGAAGCTTTCAGCCATTTCTGCATGGGAGAACAGCAAGAAAGCTTCTGTGGAGGCTGAGTTGAAAAAAATTGAAGTAAGAATTCATTTCATTACTAAATACTAATTTCATTAGTTCTTTTCTCTTTCTGTTTTATTAGAATTGCTCCTACAAACAAATAGTAGTTAATTCTCAAAGTAGTCCTCGAAATTGATCGCATGCATTAAAATAAGTCTCTGATATTTTAATCACATCAATTACGTCCCTAAGATTGACAAAAAAAACCGCGTTAGTCTCTGACCAAAGTGTGGCTTATTTCATATCACTTTCTTGGGATTTTTTATGGAAAAAGAGAGGAATCTAAGTTGACAAATTTTTTCACATGTGAGTAGGAGCAACTAGAGAAGAAAAAGGCAGAATATGCAGAGAAAATAAAGAACAAAATAGCTGCAATCCACAAAGAAGCTGAAGAAAAGAGAGCTATCATTGAAGCTAAAAAAGGAGAGGATCTCTTGAAGGCAGAGGAGGTAGCTGCAAAGTATAGGGCTACTGGAACTGCTCCAAAGAAACTCCTTGGTTGTTTCTAATGCCTCTCATTCAATGCTCAATCAAGCAAAAAAGCCTGTTTGGAAATCAAAGATGTGAATTACTATTTGTGCATTTCTTTCATCTCTTCCCATTCATATATATCAATACAACTGTGTGATCTGAGTTTAATTTTATGTCATGCAAAATTTAGTTCAATGTTCCTTTCATTATGTGTCTATAGAGATTGTTATGTTGGAGTGTATATATATATATATTTATATTTATTTATATATACCATCTACTTTGAGGACAATGAAATTAAATTATTCCATTCCTTTTGTCCAATAATTACTCTTTGATTAGTCTAGCAGCCTGGAAAAATGATATAATCAATGATAAGGACATTATTAAGATCTCAAATTAGTTTCATCAACATTATGACTACATTAGGAAAAAGCAATAAAATGATCCTAAAATCAAAGCATATTATGAAGACTCTTTCTTACTCACATCTACCATCAAGGGTATTGAGGAAATTGTCATTCTGTCCTAAGAACAACACTTCACCATCAGGCACATCTAGCAGATGATTTATTGAAGAATCAGAAGTATCAAGAAATTCATAATAGCCTAAACTCGACTCGGCCGTGCCACCATCTTCAAGCTTTGCCTTAGAGCTACTTTTTTGTTGTTCATGTGTTATGTCAGCAAAGAAACTGCTTTCTGTGTTCTTCAACTTCAATGAGACTTCAGAACTCGACTCCAATTTGGACGAAGATAATGATGCTTGTGACACAAGGTTCTGAGTCACAACTGCTCCTTCTTCTTTCGCCTTGATCACGCGAAAAGACTGTCCAACCTCAGAATGCCAGAGTTGGAGAAAGTGATCCTGGTATGATTCACTTGCTGAGAATGAATTATGCAATGAGGATTCCATTGACAACCTTGCCTCAGCTTCAACTCTTGCACTTTCCCATTGCACCATATGGCGCGTAGAAGGAGACTCAGATTTAACATTGTTATGATCAGGCACGAAAGAGGATCGAGGCAGGCGCTTCTTCAGTTGCGTGTTCCAAAAGTTCTTGATTTCATTATCTGTTCTTCCTGGAAGATGGGATGCTATAGCAGCCCACCTAAAAAGTATTTGTTTTTTTACATGCAAATTGAATGTAACATTACAAGCATAATGGAATTGCAACATAAATGCTGAAACTGAAGAAATCAACAATAAAGGAATCAACTAGAATTCATTCATTCATTCATTCAAGCACTATTATTGTTCTTTGTTAACTCATAATGTGAGGTACCTGTTTCCAAGCATGCCATGAAGCTGAATAATTGTACCCTCTTCTTCAGTTGTAAATGGACCACGTTTTATGTCAGGGCGAAGGTAATTTATCCACCTTAGACGACAGCTTTTGCCACATCTCAGGAGACCTTAGTTAGTGGCAAGTTTAAAGATTAGAGTTCACCAACAGAATCATATAATGTGTCATGTTTGTTCATTTTTTCATACAACATTTAACCAATTTTTAGGACCTATAGTTAGATACTTAGATATACATGGTTCTGTGAACCATTTCTCAAGGGTATAAAAGTTATATTCATCTAAGACTTGACCAGTTAAATTCAAGAATTTGAGTTGGTGCAATTTTAAGACACCCCACTTGGTTTTTCTGTTTTTTTTTCTAGCTTCAAAAAGTTCTAAAAAACTCCACACTTGAAAAGAAAAGAAAGCAAAAAAGAAGAAATGGAAATGCAATGACACAGGGAATTCAAACTTGCACCTGCTTGCTTTGGAACTGTTCTCCAACTTCCATGGCCATGTTTCTTAATGTATTCAATCAATGCTTCATCTTCTTCAGGAGTCCAAGCACCTCTTCTCACTCCATGTTTATCACAGCATGGTGTTTTCCCCATCTTCACTACCACTACTTCTACTACTAGTGCCTCATCACCACAACAATAATAATAAAACTCTCACTCTAAAATAAGAGTTGGAGTGTTGCAGAAGTAAAAAGATCAAGTGAAGTGAAGTGATGGGATGAGTCAAATTGAAAACAACTGAGGGCAATAAATGCATAATGTATAGGACAATTGAGTTTTCAGGCTTGCATTTAATGAAGTTCATGACCACTATGGCAATGCATCAAGGTTCTCAATGACAGCATAAAAAGCAAAAAAATAATAAACATCACAATCCCTTTAAAGAGAATGGTGCAAAATGACAAAATACTCAGAGAAACAAGTGTTGGGATGTGAAGAATCCTCAAAAAAGCTATCAGATAGTGAGAGATTCCTGCATCAAGATAAATAGCAGTGATCACAGTTTGAAATAAACTGAATTGATTGATATACAAATTTTGATAAGTAAATTATCACATTTGACACATTGTTAATATCATAAAGATATATATTAGACATTTGATGATTAATGTTACTTATATTAGTTTATTATTAAATGTTTAGGGAGAGTATAGAAGCTGCATTGTGATTGTGTGAGTGAAAAAATATATGAACCAATGGACAAAAGTTAGAAAAGACAAGGCACAGATGTATATATCATAAATGGGAAAAAATCATTAGAATTGAACTATTCCAAGGAATGTCATAGAGGGGCCATATTCCACGTGTCAGCTAACAAGACTTATTGCTATTAAATGAACAATAATGATGATGTCAATTGCATTGCAGGGTAACTGAGGAGTCAAATATGTCAACTTGGCTTCTATATTTTGGTACTTTGGTCACTGGTAAATGTTACTTTCACAAATATGTTGGGTACAATTCCAACCCAAAGGATTAAAATTCAATGCTTGGTCCATAGATTATAAAAACCTTTGTTTCATTCATGTGCTGAAAAGGCCATCAAAGTTAGTATGAAGTACTTTTTCTGTTTCTTTCTAATTATTTATTACTATAAAATTCTGATACATTTTTGGTTCATGTGTATATTAAATTGAGGGTGTACTGAATTTGCAATAACTTTAAATGCCAAAGATATGAGTTAATTTCTTGATCATGGCAAAATTAAATGCTAAAGATTTGGCATATATGCTTGGATTTTTTCTCACACTTTAGCCTTATAAGTTCCAATGCTAGAAATTTTAAACATTTACAGACAAACAAATTGATTTAATTAAGACCAGCAGATTTTGACATCTTTATTTGAATCAAAATGAACTCATATAAGTATACTATAATGCTGAGATTTGTTTGGTTTCAGTATGTAATGTAAGACAATAATAAATTAGAAGACATTTGGAAACTTTGTCTTCATAGTGAATTACTCATAACATACATTGCACCATTGTTGAGGCTGAAATTGCTGCACAAATCAGCATCATCATCAATGAAATGTTGAATGTAGTCATTTCCAACAACCTGATTTGAGAACTTATTAACCTGTGAATTGTACACTTCAGTTGCTGAACATTGACTTAGACTATTCTGATATTCTCCACCAAAGGGTCCTTCTGATGATGACATATGCATCAAATCTTCTTGAAAAGTTGAATTTTGATCAAACCCATTTCCCAATATCATCAAAGACTCATCTGAGTTCATAGAACTACCACCATTTACTTGGTCTAAAGAAAGCCACTCAGCAAACAACAATTTTGGTAAGGAGCCATGTGAAGCCTCCTTGGATAATTGGTAATTATTATTAGTAATATTATTATGATTATGTTCATATGAGTGATCAACTAAATTTGGTGCTGGTTTATCCATGTTTTGTAGCAACAATCCATAGTTTGGATCATTAGTTACAAGTTTATTGGGAGAGAATGAATAGTCTATTGTTTCTGAGCTTGAGGTAGCATACTGAACTTGTTGATGAGATTCATCAATCTCTTTTTCTTTGGCAACTTTCTTCTTCAAATATGAATGCCAATAATTCTTTATCTCATTGTCAGTTCTTCCTGGCAATCTTTGTGCTATCTGAGACCACCTATAACCAAACATAATTCAAGTTAGTTTATAATATTCGTTAGAAATAAGAGACTAAACTGAAAAAAGAATTTGTGTATTATTGAGTGTATTCGAGTTGTCTACTCAAGTTGTCTATTCAAGTTGTCTGGAATGATACAATATAAAAAGATATTTATAGGTACTAAGAAAATCATAATAATAAAGACGTAATCTCCTATAATAAATAGTTAGATATACTAAATAATACTAATTGATTCTAATTATATTCTAACAATATTAAGTATAAAATGGTTTTAATCATAGAGAAATTTTATGAATAAAAGTTGAGTATAAAATGTTTTTAATCATAGAGAAATTTTATGAAAAAAAGTTGTGCTTGTTTTTTAAGATAATGTGTTGATTCATATTATTCATTGATTTAAAATGGATGTAGAGTTGTGAACTTAACTTAGATAAGATTTATATTTCATTTGAAATAAACTATCATTTTCATTTTTTACCATTAAAATTTAGAATG
>NC_029789.2:146862149-146863262 GCF_000816755.2 Arachis ipaensis | reverse complement strand
TTTTGTATAACAAATATATTCTAACATTAATTTTATTTATCAGTATTTTTATCTTTTATTAAAAAAATAGTTTATTATCTCATTTGATAGTGAATAATATCTACATCAGTCAATGGCGAAACTTGAAACAAAATTTTGAGAGGGCCAGATAGAGGATAATTGTCAAGATGCTTTTGATATGGAACTCGTCTAATCTCATCTCTCTGGTTTGGGTGATATTGCCAAATTTAAAGCCGTTTTCTGGGTCTCGTTCTAAAAAATTAATGTCAAACTCATCAGATGTAACTTTTTGAACTTTTAAAGGTTGTATCTCACTTTTTTCGTAATTCATTAAAGTAGAAGAACTATCTACAGGTGTTGATATTATAAAAGTTATATGTTATCCTTCTTAAATATTAGCATTCCTCTTAAAAAATGCATCAATTCTTTGATTTTTCATTATTATTTTATATAAAATTTGAATATATATCATGTAAAATATGTAAAGAAGAAGTTATAAGGACAAATATTAAAATTTATAATATTTATTGAATTTTTTTTATCAATTTATACAAATACAATAATATTAATACTTATTGAATATTCTATTATTTTTTATCATATAAAAAATTAAATTAAATAAATAGTAAAATATAAAATAATATTAAATTAAATAAATAAAAATATCTAATATTTTATATTTAAACTTAAAGATAGAGAGAGTGTTGCTTATTGAACTTATTAGATACTTTAAGTCATAGTAAAATATTTAAGTCAATTGAACTATTTTTTATCTTTTGAAAAAATACTACTAATTTTTTTATAAAATATTTGGGGAGCCATGGCCCCCCTTGTCTGAACTAAACTCCACCCCTGACATCAGTGATATAAGACTAGTAAATATTATTATTTTGTGCTAACACTTGACTAATAATAATTTGTACCTATATTTATAAAAATTTGCACACATAAAACATATAATTTATCAGAACTTACACATATGAATCATCACAATTCTTAATCACATTTATCAAAATTTATAAACATAAATTAACATTAAAGACAATTTGATAGTTGTGCTAATTAAATATCGACCAAAATTTATATATATGATATCTTATACCATATATTATT
>NC_029789.2:146857735-146861385 GCF_000816755.2 Arachis ipaensis | reverse complement strand
ATTTTAGTGTCATTAAATTAGTATATGCATAGCAAATTTTTATTAAATATTACAGGTAACATTTTTTACATAGCAAAGGAAGTTATCCAAACTGCTAAATTATTAGAAATAAATGAAATCTGGACCCCCACAATAGCACAAGTAAGGATAAAATTTTGTTGACTTTCTGTTCTAAAATTGGAGGATGGAGCTCTTAGTTAAGCTTATCATGTTCACTACAATGATCATACACATTTCAAAGCATGATGATTATGAAGAAAGAATAAAGAAGAATTATCCAATTATAAAATGTATAAAAATTATTGAATGTGATGGAGGGTCAGATAAATAAATAAGGAATATTAGTCCATGTGTCTTTTCTTCTAAGTACATTCACTTAAAAACAAAGGAGCATGCTTTCTATGCCAGTTGTTCATGGTCTAATAACCTATTAGATTTTCCATTTAGCATAAAATATCATTAAATGGAAAATAAGCTGCCAAGTCCAATTGGATTCTTTAACTTAAAAAGCTTAGAAGAAAAAAACAATGAAATGAATAAAATTTCCTTTCCTTGAACCATTTGCACTAATTATTAATAGGTGATTAAGACTTTAAAATGTTATCATAATTTTGACTTGCAAAGCAATTATCCAATTCAGTTTTTAAAATAATAATAATAATTTAATAATTATGAAAAAAGGTACAATTATTTGTGTATGTGTTGCTTACTTGTTTCCCAACATGTGGTGAAAGGTGAGAATTGTATCCTCCTCTTGTTTGGTGAACATGCCTCTTTTTAATCCTGGCCTCAAGTAATTAATCCACCTTAATCTGCAACTCTTTCCATTCCTTTGCAACCCTATATGTTTATGAAAAAGTATATGAACCAAGAGATGATCGGTCAAAAAGTAAACAATTTAACTAATTTATAATTATATTTAATTAATTTTATTTGTTTTTAATTTATAATATTTGATATTAATTACTTCTCACCTCAAATTAAAATTCTGAATAATACGTTGAAAAAATAGGGGTGGGGATCACAGAACTTCCAACAATCCCGATTCTTAATATATAAAAAAATTTATAAAATATATAAAAGAATATTCATTTAGTATGAAAAAGAAACATTCTGATACTTAATAGAAGAAATATCTTAATGCCTAGCATAAACACCATCCACGTAGAAGTTTTGGATTCACCCAGAGATATTTGGCTGATTTTTGGCTGGTACCCTCTTGATTTTCTAGCATTGTTGGCAATTTATATATAACAACTCACCATATAGTAAAATAATGAATACATATTCACCTATATCCAAGCTACCAAAATGATCCTGAACTTCAAATCACATTTCTGATTCTCAATTTGCATTGGAATTAGTGATTAATTATATTGAACAAGCTTATCATTGATGCCAAATTCATTGAAGCATGCCAGCATTAGAAAAATAACTAAGTTGATCTAATTAGTAGCTAGGAACATTTTATCATATGAAACTATAATTAAAGCAAAGCTTTATAAATATGGAATTAATGAGTGGTAAAGAGAAAGAGAAAGAGAAAGATGAAGAGAAAAATGATGAAAACATTAACCTGCTTTAATGGGGACTGAACTCCAACAACCATGACCATAGTTTAGGATATAATTTCTGAGCTTGTTATCTTCTTCAGGTGACCATAACCCTTTTCTGTGTTTTGCTTTTGTTTTTTCTATTTGCTGGCACCCCATTTTCTCTTTCTTAATTATGACACACAAAATTCAGTTTAATGTATGGTATATATATGTAAGCCTTATTGATTCCTTAAAAACAGATATATATGAGGAAGTAGAGACACAAAGAGGCTAAGAGAAAGAGAGAGAGAGAGAAAAAAATTAAGAATAATATTTGGCATGGAAACAGTGATGAACAAGCTGATTGATATATATAAAGCAGTGAATAATAGTGTTGCTATAATTAATTCAGGTATTCACATACACAAGAGCTTTGAAATAAAAAAAATGTATACAAAAACAAAAGCATGTAACTTCCTTATGTAATAACTACAAATAAATAAATAAACTTGTGTTTTATATATTGCTGTGTGAGTTTGAAACCAGGTTCATTTCATTCTATATACCTCTCTCAAAGGTTACCAACTTGGAAAATGTTGGAATAGTTTTGTATAATTTTTTTTTTTTGCTATTTTTTTCTTCACCAATCATAGAATTTTCTCAAATTTTTTACGCTATTTTTCAATTCAATAGATCAAAAGGCTAATCTTTATAAATCTGAATTTCATTTAAGGATTTGTCACTAATAAATGAATTATTGTCTATGAAGCACAGACACTTCGTTGAGTTGTCGTGTCCGCGTGTCGGACATATTTTGGACATGACACTCACCGACACTCGTCCGACACGCGTGTCTGCTGTGTCCGACCGTGTCTTAATAAAAACTAAAAAATTCTTTTCCGGACACACCTAAATACCATCACGTGTCAGCGTATCCTGTCTTATTCTTAACATATATTTTTAAAATAAATTTAGATATAGTATATATTATTATTTATTAAAAAAAATATTTTAAATACTTGATATAATTAAAATAAAACATTAAAAATAATTAAAAATTTTAATTTATATTTTAATATCAATAAAATATCAAAATATTATTACGATTTATCTAAAAAATACTTTATATTTTATATGTATGCGTGTCCCCGTGTCATGTAAGATTTTAAAATTCGCGCGGCGTGTCCCATGTCGTATCGTGTCCCGTGTTCGTGTCAATGTCTATACATCATAAATTACTGTCAACACTTGCTTAAACGACTGACTTGACCACTCGCCCAATTCAAATTAATTATCCTCAAATTAAAAGTCACATCAATGTGCATGGTTTGATTTTTGGCAAAAGGACCGGCCCATTTTGATCATTGTTATTAATTTGTTATATGAGACAATACATTTTAAACCTTAAGTAGGGTTTATAATAGTTTAATGTCTAATGACTTTCTTTCTTACCTAATAATATCAAAATCTTATTTTATGTTATATTTGGCCTTTGTTAATGATACACAAAAAGAATCTTCCAACTTCACCTACAACCTAAAGTCCTAAACTATGCCTAATTGTTTCAAATTTAATTAATTTGTCTAAGTCCTTAAACACCTAATGTTTTAGGACACTCAATTAGCTTGTTGAAGGTCAACCTTTACCTGCTTTTGTGCCGACACATTTTTCATCCCAAAAGCAATAATTAATATTGGTGCATTCTACGGTGTCTATCTATATTTGCCTAATTTATTAAAAGAAGATAAAAATTAATATTTAAATTAAAAAATATAAAAATAAATAATTTTTTAATATTTAAAACTTACCATACAAAATAAGTTCGACAATTTCGACACCAAAATTATAGACACCATAAAATTTGCCATTAACATAAAGTACTGTTTGTGTATACAAGACTTGATAAACTCAAACTCTTTGATTTCCTGTTTCGTTATAGTTGTGACCTATGAATAGTAAAATAAAAATATGTGGAAAAGATAAGTTAAACAAACTTGTAAAATTGTTCTTTCTAGTTTCTTCAAACATTATTTGCATCCTAAAGCTTTCAAGTATAGTTTAAATTTGGTAAGAGAAAAATTACTTTGTGTATTTATTTTATTAATATATACTACA
>NC_029789.2:146856749-146857688 GCF_000816755.2 Arachis ipaensis | reverse complement strand
ATATTTAAATTAATATTTAGTTTATATACTTATTAAATCTAACCTTAAACTTGGTAAATAAGGAAAAAATAAGCAAAGTCCAGAATTTGATAAAATTGATGTGAAAAGAAAGACCAAATAAACTTAATTAATTAATCTCAAGGGATATGCTTTGATTAAAAAAGGCACTATATACAGATATCTAGGAATATATATGTTATTGCATAACGAAAAAGACAAAAAAGAATTATATATTGTATAGTAACTGATCAAATAATTCCCCAATTCTTGTGTCACACGTAAAATTTTATCTTACAAAAAATATCCCCTATGATTGGATGATGTATGCATCTAATGAGTGGTGACATAAAATGCCAGCTCCAACTAATTAACTATGCAAGAATCAGCAATAAGATTATATTCAAGAATTATTTGAACCAAAATCAACCTTGCCAAAATAATTGCACCTTCAAAGAGTTATATGTCTATGATTATTATTGTTAAATATATATTAATTAGGTCCACAAGATTATTTATTAATATCTTAGAGGCTGTAATTATTGAAGTATAATAATCTTGATTAACAATAATGTCAAGGTATTATCCACATTAACACATGCATATGGTTTTGATTCAAAAAATTTTTGTTCCACATGGTTTCAAAACTGACATTTATTCTGCGCTTTTTATTTTTCGTGTGAGAAAGAGAGAGGTGTATCACAAGATGCTGTGAGGAGAGAAGTGTTTTACATTGTTATGGGTTATATAAATCGGTATCTCCGATTTATTTGTATTATTTTGTTTTTTACACAAACAATCACAAATCAGACAGTTCGATTTGTGTCTTTGAAAATTAAAAAAAAAAATTAATATTAAAATCGAACTATTCAATTTTTATTTTAAAAAATAAAAAAAATTAAAAATATAAATTAGATTGTCCAATTTGTAATTTTTTTTGTT
>NC_029789.2:146853265-146856543 GCF_000816755.2 Arachis ipaensis | reverse complement strand
ATTATTATTATCATTAAATAAACATGATTAATTAATTTCAGAATACGTAATTAAGAGATGGATAAATTAAAATACTAATCATCACTTTAACTAATGTAATTTATTTGGTAGATTATTTTAATCTAATCCTTAATGGGGATGAAAAGTCTAAACCTTTAATATTATATTATTTCAGTTGATATTAACAAATTACTTTCACTTCATCATATATTTAGATGGTCTTTTTAAATCCCACGAAACATGAGAAAAGATTTTAGTTAATAAATTAGTTGGCACATTTGTCCTTATTAATGGAGAAAAATACATAAGCTGAGAAGCAAGGTCATATTTTATTTCAAATATTTTAAAATATAAAAAATTTTTGGTAGCTTCCGTTTAATATATAATTAATGAAGCATATGCCAAATTCAAAACAGGAACATTTATCCCATCATTGACTCAAATGTGATCTCAATTTGGTCAACGGACACAGGAATCTGAGAGAGATTACTCAGTAAGTTCCAAAACTCGTGCAAGCTACATTATTACAAATTTGAGAAGATTTAATCAATAATTAATAATAAAATAGATAAATGAGATCAACAAGAAATCTTAAATATTGCTGATAATTGAAAATGCGATTCTTTAAAACATAAAATAATGAAGAAATTTTAATAATTGGGTTTTAGTTAAATAAATTAACATACTAGTAATCTCTTTGCCAAATTATTGTACATGCATTAAAAATTGATTAAAAAAAATTAGAATTGTTGTACATGCATTAAAAATTGATTAAAAAAATTAGACATCAAGTTAATTGGTTTTAAGTCTGGCCACGTAATCAGTACCAAGAGATGTTCATTTCATAATGGAATATATATATTATTATGGTTGAAAATAGCTAGTGATGATAAAATTTTGAGATAGACTTATTTTAATTTATAGTTATGTATTCTTTAACCTATCTATGATTTGGTGTGTTAATGTTAAATTGTCCATCAAAATTTCAAAGGTATAATATAAGCATTAAATTAGAATGCCAGAGAAAATATGTAATAAATAGGAAAGTTCATGTGATAAATTTTCTAGAAACTTGTATTCCAACCATTTTTTTATTTTGTTATTAGAATTAAATCAATCTTGTCATAAAATCTTAAAAGTTTTGGGAGTTAGAAGAATTCGGCCAGTTTTGGTAAATAATTTAAATAAGTTATTTTGAAAAAAGAATTTAAAGTATAAGGATTTTTATTAATTTCAACTTATAAATAAATTATTTTGTGTTTGGATTTTTAGTTATAAAAGTACTTATTTTAAAGTTGTAGTGTTTGGATAAATAACTCAAAAAATAAATTTTTTTTTACAGAAGAGAATGAATATTAAAATAACGATGATAACAAATACTTTCTAATATAATGTTGATTTTACATAACATAATCACTAATATTGTGTATGATATGGTAGATGAAAATAAAAAATAAATATAAAATGTGTGTCAATATATATTTTATTGCTGTTTTTTACTTTTTTTACTCCTATTAGAACTCCTTTCTCCTTTATTGAGGTCAAGAACATGCTATAATTAACTATGAAAATAATAACAAGTTATAAAATCGCATGTGAAAAAAATAAAATTAAAAATTAAATTTCATACCACAGTTAAATACAAATTTAATAATAAAAAATAGAGTGATAAAATGATAAAAAAATACTTAGAAGGAATATATGCAGTAGGTTGTTCAGATGCAATATTGTCTGAAAATGAAAATGGTGGTGGAGGATCAATACTTCCATCACATGAATCATTACGTGAAAATGGTGAGGTTTGAAACATTGCGTGAGAATGATGGTGGAATAATGGTGGAAGGCCAATGCTTTTAGCAGACCTTGCGTGAAAATGGTGGTGAAAGGAAGAAAAGTATATTTTTTTTGTTTTGAAATTAATTTTTTTTAAGGAAGTGGTAGAATGACTTATCGAGAAGCAGAAAAGTCATATATTTCTACTTCTTCAAAAAGCTGTAAATTAACTTTTAGGAAGTTAAAAACTTTTTCTAAAATGGTGCCAAACACGCAGATTCTGACTTTTCATAATTCAAAAGTAAAAAAAAAAAAAAAAAAAAAAAAAAAAAGTAGCTTCTACTACTTCCCAAACGGATTCAAGTCGCTTATTATTTTGTGTGTGTAATAGAGAGACGTGTATTATAAAATAGTGTAAAAGAAGAATGTTTTATGCTATTGTGGATTATACAAATCGGTGTCTTCGACAATTTCTTTATATTGTTTAATTTTTTAAACAAACGATTATAAATTGGACGGTCCGATTTATGTTTTTAAAAAATAAAAAACTTTTAATATTAAAATTGGGCCGTCTAATTTTTATTTTAAAAAGATAAAAAAAGATTAAAAATACAAATCGGATAGTTTTATTTTTTCTTTCAAACAAATTGGACCGTCTAATTTAAATAATATTAATTAAAAAAAGTCATATCAAAGAAAAACGCCTAACTTTTTAATAACAACGTATTACACATATATTTAATCAATATAAAAAAATTAGCCTAAAAGAAGTAGTTTCATGAACTCAAAATAAAAATTTAACTCAAAAAAATTACTTCACATTTATAATAAATATCATAATATTATTTTCACAAACACGTTTGGTATCGCAATTTTAATATATTCTGAAAAACACTCTAGAAAAGTGATTTTTTTTACTCACAGTATTTTTCATGGTCTGAGAGACTAAAAATTAATTTGTCGCCTGCATATACAAAATAGGATTCAAACTCCAACATTTATTTAAACGGACGGGTAAACTGACAACTCGACCAACTAAGTTGATTGATTGTCTGACAAAGTAAATTGAGGTAATATTAAACGTGAAATCCAAACGTGGTTTCTGCGTTGAAAGAGTTTGCGATGTAAATCTTTTGTTCATAAGAGATCTTAGATTTTGTCCATATAAATATCAGAACATGGAGCATGCGACACAGAAAGTTATGAAATCCTTCTTAAAAGATCAATTCATGGTAGAGCATGCTTAATAATTTAATTGAATTTTTTAGATCTAATTGCATTGTTTTCTTGTGTATTAGCTAGGATCTTAGTGTGATGGCTTATAACTTATAAGCGTGTAATATTTGGATATAGCAGGTCCTTTGGGAGTCTCAATAATTACCACAAATTTTGGTGGTTTTATTTTTCCTTATCCAATCTTTGTACTAATTAACAATAATAAAAGAATATTTTACAATACTACTACTATGACGATTATTACTATTTACATAAATGGAGAAACCACA
>NC_029789.2:146846139-146853220 GCF_000816755.2 Arachis ipaensis | reverse complement strand
CCGATCTTTTGCTCGACCACACTTAATTCTATTTTTATTAATTTAGTAAATCATACTTAGTTTTAATTAATTAAGAGCCGACGGACAAGACAACAACTTATTTTAATCCAATTTAAATTTAATAAAAGTATCATTTTATTTTATATACACGAGACATACATTAATTAATATATTTTAATTTTGGTTAATCAAAGAAAGTAAAATATTTATTTCTAAAATTTTTAAAATTTTATAAATCAATAATGAATGAAAATATAGAAAAATTATCAGATGTATCCATGAATATCGGTATTTCAATTATTTTAATCGTTAATGTTAATTAATATATATTATATATATTTTTTATAATTCAGATCAACGGTTAAAATAATTGGAACATCAGTATTCTCGATATACCTAAAACTCTTCCAAAAATATATACACGGTCTTTTGCTTCTAGCAACATATGTCCTCGTGACAATGATAATTTGGACTTGGTTTAGCTCAACTTTCAACTCATCATAATTGGAGAAACTTACGCATCGAATTATTAATGATTTGACACATTATATTGATTGTGACATCCTTGTAATATACTATACATGAAAAACCAGCTAGCCAATTGAACATTGTTAAAAACTATCATTGCTGCATGGTTAGTAGGTATCCAAGTTATCTATTATGATATAATAAAATTATCTCCCATAAAAACTTAAAAACTTTAATTATTAGATAGAAGTATGTAAATTTACAAAAATCAATAAAATAATTTAACCTAAATTTTATATCTAATAATAATTTCATCGCCTCTCTATTTTAAACTTATAGGTATTGTATTATTGTGTCATTTAACTTAATTATACCAAGGAGAGATTCTCTTCTGTTCAATTCAATAATTTATCTTCTGGTACAATAATTGTTATAAGTTATTCATTTCTTGAGCATGCTTTGCTTCTTTGACTATCTCAATCATAATAAATAATAATAGGCTATACAATTTTGGACACAATAATCAAGAAAACAGTACATAAGCTAAGAGTTTATATGTAATTACATATAAGACTCCTGTACTAGAGTTACGTGTGCATTTGCATTGCTAAACTTAAAATAAGGTTTGCTGAAATTAAATAGTATTATTTTAAAAAATTACCTACAAGTTATATGTTTAACTTATAAGAGTAGTATATTAAAGTTTAATTCTGATGTATTCATAATTTTTATATAATCTTTTAATTTGTATTTATTTTTTAAAATATTTTTTTATATGTTAAATATAAAAAATAATTATTTTGTTCATAGATTTAAAATAAAATAAAAAACACTAAATAAAAAAAGTAAAAGCTTAGGATCTTAACGTATCACTTGCAAAGAGAATGAAATTCTACTTGAAACGAATGCCAAATGACACTATAAATGGATGAGGTTCTTTTTTTTTTCATTATTGTTAACACGTAGTCCTTATCAAGAGATTGACCAAGACTTTTATACATCTTGTATTTTACTTAGTTTACTATGTCTATATTATTTTATGCCGTACAATAGTTTCAATATAGAATTGATCAATATGAACATTTTATATATATGATTTTTCTTATATTTATAATGAATACTCGTTCAAAAAACATATCCATGATAATAAATAACAAGATTAACATAATCGACCAATATTATGAACATATATATCAACCTTCAGGTAGCATTTGTTTTGAAGTATTAAGATAGAGATTGAGAGATTAAGACTTGGTATTTATTTTAGTTAGTTCAGAGCTGGACGCATGCAGAGAAAGATAGAGAGAAAGAGGTGGTTGGTTGGGTCTTCACTGTAATTTGGGCAATTTGGCTAGAAAGGAATGATCGAGTTTTCAATAATCAGGGCTTCAGGAGTGGTGGAAGTTATTAACAGATCCTTTGCACTCTCTGATGAGTGGCTTGGTGATGCTCCATCTGGTTGTTGATGGCAATGCCGAATATGACGAGGAGTTGATATCACTCTTGCGAGTTTAGTGATTTTTTATTTTGAGATTTACTTGGTTTCATGTATTTTGAGATGTTGATGCTCCAATTTGTGTGTAGAGCGCTTTTTAATTCAAAAAAAAAAAGTCTAGATATTAGTACTAAAATTTCAGTCTCTAACTCTCTATTTTTAACGTTTCAATATTTCAGTACCTTCAAAAAGTGAAGATAGAAGAAACTGAAATTTTTGAGGATAGAAACTGAAATTTTAAAAATATTTTATACCTAAAATACCCCTATTTTAATTAATTAATTCTAACTTTACTCTTTGTACAAATTAAATTAGAACATCATTCTTATTTCAGTCTTTGTCTCCTATTTTATACAAAACACAGTACTAAAATTTATTTTAATCTCTCTCTCAATATCTGTCCCTCAATCTCAGTCTCCCAATCATTGTCTCTCTTCCAAACAGCACCTCAATGTCAGCAGCCAAATCTAAATAATAATGATAACAGCAGCAACAATAATTCGAGCTTAATATAATCAAATAACCGTTAGAATTCTTTCATCAACATATTTAACATCGAAGATGAGTAACAATAATACATCTGTTTTTACATATTAGTTTACAATTAGAAACAAACATTGCCATTCAGTGCATTTCATTTCTAATACTTGCTAAGAACAATCTCAAGTCTTTTGCTTTCTCCTTGTGTTCAGGTGACATGTCATTTTCTATGTCACTCAAATTAATCACTTCAACATTTTGTTTACTTGATCGTTGTTCATGACATTTCTTAGGTGCTGGTGAAGGGCTCAGAAGATCTATGACCTCAACTTTATGCATACTTGAAATGGTAATGGAACTAGAAACAGCATCATTGGTAGATATGTTCCTGGTATGTTCCATGTTACCATGAGATTGATATGAAAACTCTGAGGTGCTGAGATCAGTTGCAGCCATTGCAGTTGAAAATCCGAAACTCTCACCATTGTGGTTGCCTTTGTCTCCCAGATTGATATCCAGCAACAAATTCTGAAGCTTTTCATCAAGTTCAGCCACAGATGATGCAGTTTCATTCTTCTTTGGTCTTCTTTTCTGAATGTTTTGTTTCTTCTTTTGAGCTTTTCTCTCCTCAAACTCCAAAATCTTCTCAGGACATGCACTGCACATCATGAATAACATAACAAATACTACTTTAATAAGTGTGATTAAAGGAAGGAATTAAACAGGTTCATCAGTTACATTACTACCTTTCTATAAGATCTGCAGGTACTATTGAAGTTTCAAGTCCATCCATTTTTCCCCAAGAAACTTCATAGCATTCTCTCCCTTGAACTCTTCTGTTCTTGACTATTTCCGAAACAGGACACTTCACAGGGATCTGTAATACAAGAGAGAGATCTTCACATTTTAGTTCAATTGTGAATCCAATACTATAACATTCTAAGTAAAAACAATACAAGGGGATTAGCAGAACCTCATGTAAAGGAGGGTTCAATCCAAGTTCAGATGAAGTTATCCGCAAATTAGCAAATCTTCGTAAATCTCTCTCAGCGATGCTCGGAAGGATGTAACCATCTATTTCATGAAATGAAACTTCAATCAGCATAACTAACCATCTATTATTGCAAACTTGTAACAATTCTTAATATTAGAATAACATTGAATATAAACTCTATAGTTCTGAACCAATAATATTATTGTCACATAGCAACCCAACTAAAGCATAAGAATATAAGATCTTGACTAATTATGAAGATTAAGAACCTGTTTTCTCTGAAGGCCACTCAAACAATTCAGTACATATCTGATGGAGTTTAATACGTTGAAACTGGTACTGAGCCAAAGCCCTAAAAATAGTTGAATTACTGATGTCACTCAACAACTATGGTTTACTTGTAACGAATGAACGAAACAAGCCTACCTATGCACAACATCTGAATCTGCTGAGTGACATTTTGGTTTCATATAAGCATTAATTACTTGCAAAACCTTCTCGTCTTTCTGTAAATTATTTACACCTCCTGCATAGATAAAAATAAAAGACAAAAAAATTCTCACTGATAAGTATCTTGAAAAATGTTCCTGACATGAGTAAAAGTTGTATAAAACTAATGGAACTAAAATGTAGCATAGAAGGTAACCTTTTCTTTTTTTGGCCCATTCAAGCCCTTCAGAAGCAATTTTTTTAAGAACAAATTTGTCCCCAATTGATTTTACAATCTGGCAAGCTGATTCCTACAGAAAAGGAGAAAATCTTGCAAAAATATAAGCATCTGTATAACATGTGATCCCCAGCTCTGCTAAGCAACATGGTGTTATTCTGGACCAACTTACCGGACCCAAACCATGAACCCCTTGGTAATAGTCACAGCCAAGAAGTAAAGAGAGAGCAATCTGAAGAATGAACAATTCGAATTAGCAACAGAACTGTTTGAATAAGCAATATACAAACACAGTGCCCAATGACACATAATCAATCAGTTATAAAATGTAAAAATAAAAGAAAACAAGTGTGATGATTCTTAAGTACTACTACTTGAAACTCAATCAGAAGGTTACCAGTGAATCCCTTCCAAATCCAAGTTTTGTTTCAATGTCTGCCATCTCATAACAAACAATATGTCCACCGTCACCTAACCCATAATAAAAAGTTTCTTATAAGTTGTATGTATGGATATAATGAGCAATCAATGCCCAAAAAAATCAACATATGATAAAAAAAAAAATGGTGTTCTGCTCACCGAGACAGATATCCCTATACACCGTCCTTGCACCAAAAAGAAATATATCTGAATCTGAACTGAAACATCCATCCTACCAAAATTAAAAAAGGATGGCAAGAGTAACGATACTTTAGTCAACAAAAATAGCATAAGGCATAAGCATCACACGAAAATCAAATAATAACGAGTAAAACAACAGTGTTTGCGGCCAAATAAGTATACATGGTACCCACACATAATGACTCAAAGTTCAACAAAGCACACTGAGCTTCAGCTTCTTCAATCCTGAATTTTGAAAAAAACAGCAATTCAACATTAGTTCAAAATAACACACTCTTAAATCATTTGGTGCAACCTTTTCAATCAACCACTAAAAAGAACTAAAGTAGATACTAGATGTATTCATTTATTCTAGAACTAATATCATCTTAAATTTACAAAAATTAACTGACAGATTTTCATGGTCTATTAAATAGAAAGTTAAATGTACTTTCATGTAGACAAATTATGACAGCATTATTTAGAGGAAAACAGATTACATTATACCCATTCAAACAAGAAATGCCAAGAGCCATCCCCAAGGCTTTAGCCTCCTTTATCATTATAGAAAACTCAGACCCCATGTTTCTTCTTAATGATGTCACTTGCTGTGAGTTAGTTTCATTATGTTCCACCTGTTATTATTAATGTTAGTTAGTTAGTTAGATAGTTTAAAAGAGGCAAGAAAGGGAATGGGAGAAATATAACATATACAAGTAAATATTTATAAAGTGTGCTATATTTAAAAATGGAAAAAGGAAACAAATATGAGAAGGCAACTAACCTCTTTCCCCATGTTCAAGCGACGCCTATAAGTTGATAATTTGATGGCAGGAATCGACCCATCTGCCAGACATTGAAGATTATTCATTATCAAGGGTTACAAGAGGCTAATGTAAAAGCAAGCAAATTCAACAGGCATGGATATAGGCAGAATACACGATAATAAAAACATCATAATTAATGTAGAAAGATAAACCCTAACTATCACCACTATAAAAGATGCCATAAGTTAATAGCATACATCATTACATCCAATTACTGAAAAAACAAGAGCCAGGAAAAAGCATTCACCCCATTGCTTCCTGAATTAAGGGTTTATCCTTAAGTTTGGGACCATTGGTTGTTATGCATATGGTGGATAGGCTAACTAATAAAAACCATACAGTAATTCTATACCAATGAAACTAACCTTTAGATGTTTGAACAGTGAAATTCCCAAACTAAAATCAAATTCAGATCCATACTCGTCTCATCATTCTTAAATTACCCCCGCAACTTCAATAACTATACTTCCAGCTCCAATGGCCAATCCAATCACAGTGGACAACCACCACAGTGGAAGAAATAGATACATGTATGCCTAAAGTGTATCACCTCTAAGGCTCTAACCATAAATAAAAATCACTCACTTTGTTCATATCTATCACAATTCAACTACCCTCCCTGCATTCACTATACCCAAACCTCACCAGTAAAAAATGGAGGCCAAAAAAAAAAAAAAAAAAGACTCAAATTTGCATTTGAAAGCTACAATCATATAGTTACATAAAAAACAAAAATAGAAAACACCCCTTTTTTTCTGCTGTGTTTTTAGTTCACCCAAATCTCAAAACTTGAGAAGAAAAATTCTCAGTGGCACACCTGCGACGAAAACAACGTTGCAATTGAGAGCAATGAGAGCTCTGAGGCGGTGAAAGAGGCCTCTGAGGTAAACCTTCTCCTTCATACAAGCGTGTGACTTGCTCACATTCTGAAGCTGCACCATCCAGCACGATAGGTCCACGCACACCCTCTTGTTCCTGTAGCTCAAAATGACAAAATCCAACATACACCAACTTCAATTCAGCAAAAAGGGTACACAATTCTGCATAAAAAACAGATTTTGACAGTGAAAGTGCGCTTAACTGGAGATGGTGAAGCGGAACCGTTTTCTTGCATGATTCGAGGATGTCCCACAAATTCTTGACACCCATTTTCAGAACGGAGAATGAGAGTATGAGACGTTGCTCTGATTGAGAGGCAGAGACAGTGTTGCTTCTTCAAAAGGAGGGAAAAATGCGAAACTTTTTGGAGAGAGAACGAGAGGTTTCGATTTCAAACTCGTTAGATTGGAAGTAGTTTCGAACAAAGGGACCAAAGAACGACGCCGTTTTGAGACAAATTACGTTTATAATTTAATTCACTAGCTATAATTAACAAAATTTTTAAAATAATTGTTCAGCACAAAAAATTTACTTTTCAACTATAATTATCATTTGAAAAGAACCTAAATAATATTGATTTTCATACATCTTTTTATAAACAATACAATACACTTAATAGTTTTAAGTTTTAACACAATTTTTTATATTTATTTATAAAATTTTATGAAAAA
>NC_029789.2:146845721-146846104 GCF_000816755.2 Arachis ipaensis | reverse complement strand
TAGGAGAGAACAATGAAATTGCATTTTAAACTTAGCTATCTTATTTAAATAAAGATTAAGGATTCGTTTCACATAGATTGGTAGTGTAAAAAAATTAATATAAAATAAAAATATTTTATTGTGTAGGATATGATAGGTAAAAAAATTATTGTATAACTAATATTTAGTGTTTTATTGTGTATGATATGGTAGGTAAAAATAGAAAATAAATGTGAAATGTGTGTTATGTATGCTTTATTGGGGTTTAGAACTTTGTACTATAAAAAAAATAGCAAAATATATAAAAATAAAATCAGATGTGAAAAAAATAGAATTAAAACTGAGATTTCATACCACACACAATGTTAAATACAAATTTAATAATAAAAATATAGTAATAAAAT
>NC_029789.2:146840581-146845588 GCF_000816755.2 Arachis ipaensis | reverse complement strand
AATACTTGACCAAATAAAAATAGGTTAATTATTTAATTTGGAACTTATTTAAAATTAAGTTAAATATGTAACGGCCGTAAAAATAGAAAACTCTTCCCACTCTCCATTATGAAGAATGGCACTCAACTACCTCACATTTGTCTACCACTTGTTACGGTTTTGGACACACTCCAACGGTACCGTGCTGCCACTCGGACTTACTCAACCTCTCGAGTTAAGACCGAGTCAGCCTAACCCTCAGTACAAGTAAGAAAGCTAAGAACACAATAAAATACAAGAGAAAGGAAGTTTTGGTGGAAATAACACTTTATTACTCAAGTGTTTGTTACAAATGACTCACACACACACAAACTCTAACTTTTACCTCCTATTTATAGCCATCTACCTCCTCAATGGATGGTTGAGATTAAATCTAATCTACGGTCTAGATTAATCATCTAGAATCTTCATTACAAATATCTATCATACCACAACTTTCTAAATATTTCTAGATTATTCCATACTACTATTCATATTTCTATATATATCCACACTCTTCTAGAATACTCCATGACCTTCTAAAGTCTTCTAGAACCTTCTAGGGTATTCCGAGACCTTCTAAGACATTCTAGAACGTTTCGAAACCATCTAGAGCATTTTCAAACACTTCAAAAAACTATACAAACACTGTTAAATTTAACTTTCTAAAATTTACCGTGACATTCTCCCCCACCTAATGCGCAGACGTCCTCGTCAGTTCTGTTCATGATAGCGCTCTAGGTGTTCTTAGAATTGCCACAGATCTTCACAAGCTTCCCAGTTAGCTTCGGTTATCGGGAGTTCTTTTCACTTGATCAAGTATTGGATACTTGGTGGTACTCCTCTTCGTCGCACGACGTGATTAGCTAAGATCTCTTCGATTTCTTTATCAAAAGATCTAATCACCACAGGCGGAGTACGACTCGAGTCACCTTTACTCGGTTCATCTTGGTCTTCATGATGCAACCCTTCCTTTATGGTATGCAAAATATCTCCTTCGACCATGGAAATGGCTACCAACTCAGCCTTGCGGCTCAGCGCATCTACTACCACATTAGTCTTTCTAAGCTTGTATTCAAATTTGAAATCAAACTCAGCTAAGAAATCTTGCCACCTAGCTTGTTTGGAGCTTAACTTCTTCTGAGTTTGGAAGTAGCTTGTAGCCACATTGTCTGTCTTAACGATGAAGTGTGAACCAAGCAAGCAGTGACGCCAAGTTCTCAAACAATGCACTACCGCAGTCATCTCCTTCTCTTGGACGGTGGTGTAGCACCTCTCTGTATCATTCAACTTGCGACTCTCAAAGGCAATAGGATGTCCTTCTTGCATCAGAACCCCTCCAATAGCGTAGTCAGAAGTATTGGTGTGGACTTCAAACACCTTTGAGTAGTCGGGTAGTGCTAGTACTAATCCTTCTATGATAGCAGCCTTCAACTCATCAAAGGTATTTTGACACTCCTTTGGCCATTTTCAAAAGTGATTTTTCTTGAGAAGATCAGTTAATGGTGCAGCCTTGGTGGAGTATCCTTTGATAAACCTCTGATAGTAATTAGCCAACCCAAGGAATGACCTCAATTCAGATACCTTGTTTGGCGGCTCCCATTCTTTGATAGCCTTCACATTTCCTTGATCCATGCAAAGAGTTCCATTTTTAATGATGTGTCATAAGAAGTGGACTTTGTCCCTTGCAAAGGAACACTTTTCCTTCTTCGCATATAGGTTATTCTCTCGTAAGATCTTGAACACGGTTTGTAAGTGTTTTACATGTTCCTCCAAGGTATTGCTATAAACAACAATATCATCCAAGTATACCACTACAAACCGATCAAGGTAAGGTCGAAATATCTTGTTCATCAAGGTACAGAAGGTCGCATGAGCATTGGTCAAGCCAAAAGGCATCACCAACCACTCATACAATCCATACCTCGTGACACACGTGGTCTTAGGCTCATCACCATCAACAATTCTCACTTGGTGATATCCTGACCTCAATCCAGTTTTGAGAACCACTTGACTTTACTAAGTTGATCAAACAAATCAGCTATCAAAGGATTGTTGAGTGCTCGATAGTCAATGCATAGTCTCAACAAACCATCATACTTCTTTTGGAACAAGACTGGTGTGCCATAAGGTGCCTTCGATGGACGGATAAATCCAGCATCTAGCAAATCCTTAAGTTGCTTCTTCAACTCCTCAAGTTTTGGTGGTGCCATCCTATAAAGTGTTGAGGCAGGCGGCTTTGCTCCTGACTCCAATTCAATCTCGTGGTCCACCTTCCTCCTAGGTGGTGGTTGTTTTGGCAACTCGAGAGGCATCACATCTTTATTTTCTTCAAGGACTTTCTTGATTTCAAGAGGAACGTCTTCTCTTTCAGATGTTGACTCCTCTCGTAATAGAGCCAAATATGTAATCTCTCATTTCTTAAACCTTTTCTTGAGTTGCATAGCAGAGAGCATCCATGGTCCTCCAACTTTAGAGACTGTAGGGACCATGCATGGAGACCTTTTGTCCATGACGCATACTATGTCATAGTATAGTATAGGTATTATATTTTCCTTCCTTTGCAAATCAAGCCCGATGACTATTTTGAAATCGTCCATGGATGTTATTGAGAAATTCACAAGACCCTTCCAAGAACTAAGAGTCATCTCAACCCCTTTTGCTACTCACTTAAGAGGTTCACCCTTGGTATTCACAGGTTTGAACCAGCCATTCTTTTCGGTGATTTTCAACCCAAGCCTCTTTGCTTCATCAGGCGTGATGAAGTTGTGTGTAGTACCAGTGTCGATCATAGCCATAATGAAATTTTCATTGATAAAGGCCTTGACATACATCAAGCCTTTCTTTTCTGCGGTGCTTACCTCTTTGCCCTTCACAGTATTCATGAGTTGGATAGATCCAACACACTCATTTACTTGAGTTTGGGCCTCTTGTTCCTCGGCGATAGATGCCAGAGTCCCTGGCTTGGGACAATCCTTCATTTGGTGTGGTCCCTTGCACACGAAGCATCCTCCTTTGGGCACGAAAACTTTCTTTTTCTTGTACTCTTTCTTTGAAGAGTATTTTTCTTCCTTCTTGGTTGAGAAACTCTTCTCCTTGTCTCCCCCACCTTTAGTAGAACTAGGTTTGGAGGAAGACTTGAGTTTAGAGTCTCCCCTATGAAACTCAGTGAGTAATTCGACTACCACGATGGCCTCATCGACATCCTTAACATTCCTTCTTTGTAGTTCTTGTTTTGCCCAAGGTTGGAGTCCATCAATAAAAAAAAAACAATGCATCCTCTGATGCTAAGTTGGGGATTTGAAGCATGAGAGTAGTGAACTCCTTTACATAGTCGTTAATCATACTCTTGTGCTTCAACTCCCTCAACTTCTTTCTTGCTTCATAAACCACATTCTCAGGGAAGAATTTTATTTTCAATTCCCTTTTGAAATCTTCCCATGTGGCTATGTTGCAAGTACCATTCTCTATATCTACGCATTTTCTCCTCCACCACAAAGTAGCATTATCAGAAAGGTTGAGAGCTGCAGTGCGTACTTTTATTGCTTCTTCGAGCACCCCTTGACCTTCAAAGTACCTCTTCATTTGTCATAGGAAGTTCTCCACCTCTCGAGCGTTCCCCACACCCTTGAATTCCTTTGGCTTTGGAAGATCAATCTTTGTCGTCTCCCTTATAAAGGTTGGTCGAGATTTTGCCTCCTCGAACCAAACTCGAACTTCCTCAAATATCTTCAAGGAATTCTCAGGTTTCTCTTCGATTTGGAGCATGCTTTCTTTGAAAGCATCTAGTTCTCCTAACACGTGAACCTCGAGGGTCTCCTTGTCATGTTCTATACTTTGGAAGCACTCATCCATAGAGAATAGAATATTCTCCAACATAGAAACTCTCTCTTCTAAGAAGTTAGAGTTCTTACCTCTAGACTCACTTGAAGATCGCACCTTCTTGCTTCCCCATTGAGAAGGAATAATATCCCTTCCCCTTTGAGACTCAATATGCTCCATAGTTATGCTAGAAGTTATACCCACAAACCACTTGTGCTCCCTCTCGAACTTTGCTCTGATATCGAATTGTCACGGCCTTGGACACACTCCAACGCTACTGTGTCGGCACTCGAACTTACTCAACCTATCGAGTTAAGACCAAGTCAGCCTAACCCTCAATACTTAGCAAGAAAGTTAATAACACAAGAGAACACAAGAGAAATGAAGTTTTGGTAGAAAGAACACTTTATTACTCAAGGGTTTGTTACAAATGACTCACACATGACCCATACACAAACTCTAACTCTCACCTCCTATTTATAGTTATCCACCTCCTCAATAGATGGTTGGAATTAAATCTAATCAACGGTCTAGATTAATCATCTAGAACCTTCATTACAAATATCTATCATACCACAACTTTCTAAACATTTCTAGATTATTCCATACTACTATTCATACTTCTATATATATCCACACTCTTCTAGAATACTCTATGACCTTCTAGAGTCTTCTAGAACTTTTTAGAGTATTCCGGGACCTTCTAGGACATTCTAGAACGTTCTGAAACGATCTAGAGCATCTTCAAATACTCCAGAAAACTATACAAACACTGTTAAATTTAACTTTTTAAAATTTATTGTGACACACTGCTGTATATAAGGAGTTTAGCTATGTATAATCCGTGGCTCCCTCCCACAGATTCCATAAGCCTTCATTTTCGCATAAACAGCTACACCCTCTAGCGATTTATATAGTTTTTTTCTTTTTCAGAAATCGCTCCACTCTATAGCAGTTTCTAGTCAATCAGCTTCTCTTCCTAATTCGCACTAGATTGTCGCAGATTCTTTGTGTTTCGTAATCCGCTACACTGGTTTACATAAAATTGTGAAAAAGTTTATTCAGATAACGAGTTGCAGAAAGTTGTAATTACGTAATTTTAGTTGCATTTCAATTTATTTAGGTAACTTATACTAATTTAAATAAATAAAATATTATATTTATTTA
>NC_029789.2:146834098-146840291 GCF_000816755.2 Arachis ipaensis | reverse complement strand
TAGTTAAAAAAAAAAAAAAAATAACGTTTTTAGTTTTTACAAATCTAAGGCACCAAATAAGCTACGGAGTTCGATGCTGTTCTGTTCCTATAAAAATCTCACTTGTCTCTTTGTACGTGTCACTCTCTCTCTTCTCTTCTCCTCTCTCTCTCTCTCTCTCACAGTCACACCCAAATGGCTCTGCAACTGTGGGAGACTTTGAAGGAAGCAATAGTGGCTTACACTGGCCTCTCTCCACCCACCTTCTTCACTCTTTTGGCACTCTTCCTTGCCATTTACTACGTCGTTTCGGGCCTCTTTGGTTCCTCCGCTAATAACACCCATGGAGCCACCAGGGATTTCGAGCCGCAGATGCAGCCTCTGAAACCGCCGGTTCAGCTCGGTGAGGTCACGGAGGAGGAGCTCAAGGCCTATGATGGCACTGATCCTGAGAAGCCTCTGCTCATGGCCATCAAGGGTGAGATCTATGATGTTTCACAGAGCAGGTATATAAAGATTGGGGGAAAGGGGAAAATTTTGATTTTGATTATGATTATTTTTGCTTTTTGTGATTGGGGATATGGGTTTTGTTTTTGATGGTCAAAGTATTCTTTTTTTTTTTGGGGGGTATATTTTGTATTTTGAACCGAGTGTGAGTTCCAAGGAACTTTTTTGGTTTGCTTTTTAATGAAAAGGTAAAAATAGAAAATTGGGTATTGTATATTTCTTTGAGAATTTCATTCTGTTTGTTTAACTTTAATACTTCTTGTGCCTTTTTTCTTTTTGTGTTGTAGTCAGGTGATGATTTTATTTCATGCTTGTTTCTTATTTATTTATATTTCTGTTGGGTTTGAAACTCTGATTTGTTTTTGTTTGCATGGAGGTCTTATTATTGTTTTTTGAATGTGATTAGTGGTTATTTTGTTGTTGATATCATGAAAAGAGGATGTGCTTCTATGAAAGTTCTGAAATTTGGTGTGTTAAGCTAACTGAAACTATGGATGTATGTAGACCTATGTGGTATCCAAGTACACTCTTAAATTCTAAACCTACATTTTCCAACTTCTGGTAATCTGGACCACTTTTGCTATGTCTAGTTTCAGTTAGGTGGAGAGTGGGTTGGTAAAATCTAGATTCTAGAGCGCTTTAGTGAAAATGACTTTTAACCAAAGTTGTGGCCTATGGTGAAAGTGACTGAATTTTATTTTCAACTCTTCATGAATGTGAGGTTCATGAGGTACCTTCATTTGAACATTTCCACACCTTGTAAGCAACCTAACCTAATCAACCAAGCAGTCCCTTAGTGAGGAGTCAGAAGTGATTTTTTCTCTAGCTGAAAAGGGTGTCTTGTTTGCATGTAGATGCTTCACACACTTCCATCTGTAATTGTGTTCTTTCCAATTTTTATAACTACATCTTTTTGATGAATTTCAAATTGATTTGGAGAAACTATAGAATTGTATGTTTCCTTAATCTGAATGAACCATAGTTTGATTGAAGTGGTTCTCTTTACAGCATTGATGTCCTCTCTATTGTACCCACATAATGGATTTACCTGGAATTATGTTTTGTTATGTTACTTATTTTGAAATTAAGCTTGTTGGAGAGACTGATACTTTGAAGAAATGAACTTTTAGACATATAAAAAAATCATCCAAAAGTAAACTGTCCTACAAAAAATTGATAAATGCTTCTGTATGTGTATTTTCTGTTAGGATGTTTTATGGACCTGGTGGACCATATGCTCTATTTGCCGGCAAGGATGCTAGCAGAGCGTTAGCAAAAATGTCTTTCGAAGAGAAAGACCTAACTGGTGATATTTCTGGTCTTGGACCATTTGAGCTTGAGGCGTTGCAAGACTGGGAATATAAGTTTATGAGCAAGTATGTTAAAGTTGGAACCATCAAAAAGGAAGTTCCAGTGACCGAAGGAGAATTCAAAGGTGAATCATCAGAATCCTCTCCCCAAGATGGTGATGCTCCCAAACCTGCTATTGAAGAAGGTGGCTCCTCAGAAAATGTAGCTGTTAAAAGTGAGGAAAACCCTTCACATGTTGATGCAGATAAAGAGTAATGGCTGATGTCTAACAAACACTTGCAAATAATGGAATCGGTTACATAGAGGCTTATGAGAAAATGTTGATCTTTTGTGGATGTGTTCAACATGATTTGGGACAAGTTTTCTTTTAGTTTAGGTTGGATTTTACTATGGAACTTTGTTTAAATGTTGCATTTGATGAATAATGAATCTTAAAGGGTCAATTTTCTATATTACTGGACCTCTATTTAAATGTTGGTCAATTTTCTATATTACTTTGGTACAACCGATTCTGTTAGTATTGCTTATGTAATTGAGATGCATGGTTGATTCCTGAACACAACAAAAAACCAAGGTTATGTTTGAGAGAATTTTTGAGAATAGAGATTCTGTTAGATGACTTAACATGTTTGATTGAATTACTATTTACCTGTTCTTAACTATCAATTTAAGAGTGTCTAGCATGACAAGTCAGAGCTAGTTCGTTGATTCAACATTGGAAAGTGTCTATGGCCCAATATGGTGCCTAGAATTGAATTTCGAAGACCAGGTACAGTGAATTTTGAATCTGAGGAACTAAAATGGGAATTTAGTATGATTTGTGCAAGCATCTTTTCCATGCTGGCCATCATTCCCAAACAGATGTTGAGAGTCTCTTTTTCATAACACGCATACAGATCAACATTTGAGAACTTCAAAGTACTTAGTTTTCGTGTCAAAGTGATATGATACAAAAGATGGACAGTGAAAAGTGAATTCAAGTTCAAAATTGCATATCTAAAAGGCATATGTATCTTATCCAACATCAAATTTTAGGATTGAATTGCAGGGTGGTGGGGCGTGTGTGGGGGTGTATGACAGGTTTGAAACTTGCTGGGATCTTGGCTTTGTGCATGTTGTTATGAGAGCAGACAGCAAAGTTGTGGTTGGACACTACACTCCTAACAAATAGAAAAGGCCATGCCTTGGATTGTCACATCCATCTTTGTAGTTTCTAGAACCACTCAACCAATCCTTGGATTGTATTCTTTGTCATCATCATCATCTAATCATCAAGAAAGTCTTCTATCCAATACATAATACTATTGTATAGTTGTAAGATATGTGTATTATATATCTTCTTACCATTAGATAATGTGAATTTCATACTAATGTAAGTCTGTTTGATACATAAGATGAACATAAATATCTAGAATCTCCACTCACACATTAAATAGTCCTCTAATTTTTATCGAAGAAATATCAAACCACTTAGTTTGGTACACCTTTGAAATAATTTTTCAATTTTGATCTTAGTTCGGCATGAGATAAACTGGAGTACCCAATTTAAAACTCATACTAAGTTGATTATGATATATATATATATATGCTTTTTATTTCACTTTTTATTTCACCTGTTACACAAAGTAGCTAAAAAATTTAGATATGAAAGCGGGATAAATGATATAATACTTTAATATTGTAATTTTTAGTATTTTTTAAAATTATGGAAGGTATACAAATTAGACTATTTGATTTGTATTTAAAAAAATTTGAGATACACAAATCAAACCCTCAGACTTATGTACCTCAAATTTTTTTAATTTTTTAAATATAAATCGAAAGGTTCAATTTTTGTAAAAAAAAAATTGGACGATTCGATTTTGTACCTTCCAAAAATCGGACGGTCCAATTTTTACTCTTTAAATTAAATCACCTCACATTTAAAAAAAATATCGTAATAGTCCATAATTTAAAAAAACGTCATTATTAATTCAATATTAAAAATAAAAAGTGCGCACAAAATTAGAACTACTATTCATATTATGCAAAAAAAATAGTGACCAAAAAAATATTATGAAAAATAAAAAAAAATAAAAGGTGACGTGTAAAATTAGTACTGCTTTGCTTGCATATTCATTACACTCTACTTACCTACGCCATACCCTATGGTCATAGATTTAAAAGCTCAAATTAATTGAGTTGTCCCATTTCCCTTATTAATAATGAACCAACAACTGCTATTTTATTCAATCAAAATCAAAATTCAATACAAATGAAAAGATGCTAGTTCATCCAGCTTCTTATGTCCATTGCCACTCCATTAGATTGATGAATAAACTTGCCCATAATAACAAATGCTCCATATCTTTTAGAAAAGTCAAGGGAGTTAAGTTACCCTTCTACTGTTTTTTCTTCCTTTTTTGCCTTAAATTTTCCTTAGCCTCTTCCAACTGTATTTTATGATCTCTAAGCAATCCCCTTGTTAGAACTATAAGAAAGAATGAAAGACAATTTTGTACATTGAGACACATAAATAACATTGCTAAACATTCAAATTAGTTAGACACACTTCAATACTCATAGCATCATGGTTTAATTTTTTTGCATTCTTGTATTTTTATCTTAAATTATATTTACCTTTTAAAATCATAATAAGGATATGATTATTTGATTTTTCATATTTATATTGACTTCTTATAAAATAGCTTACAAACTTTAAGTATTTTGATATATTTGAGTAAATTGTTTAACATAATACGTGTTAATATCTTAATTATTATTTTTACATAAAAATATTTTTATGCAAGTAGTCACCGTTATTCTATTCCAGAATACTATGTATAAGTATAACTTCAAAATTCAAAGAGACACTTGAATTTAAGTGTTCATGCATCATATAATTAATTGTTCCTAAAAATAAAAGCTCTTCACATTGTAGTTCTCTCAAAATTTCAAAACTTCTGTGTTGCTATAATAATGAGTTTCTAAACTAAAGTTATGAATAATTTTCTCTTATTGTTATTAATGATTAGAGTCAAACGATTAGAAAACAAAATAGTTTGTAAGAAACAATGATAATTAGAGACATCAGACATGCATGAGGGATGTCTGCACAATTGAGCCATTCAAAAAAGTTAACTAATAAGTTCAATTGTTAAATAAAAGTTTGTAGAGTACGTGCATGTAACATTAGTACTCCTAATCTTTTAGCCATCTGTGGCCAATGAAAACATCAATTATTAACCTAAGGCCTACCTCTGATTGAGACGGAAGTAGTAACAAAATCCTCTGAGTAAATTAAATAACACAACTGCAAAACCACCTACTATAGTATATATGTACAGAAGTTATATAACTAAACACTGAAGTAATGTCTTTTCCATTTTGTGCTATTAAAATCAATGTGTATTATTCATCTTCACTCTCTCTCCTTTTAGTTTCCCTTATCATCTTGAAATTATGAGAGTTCATCATCATAAATCTTCATCCTTAATCATAATGTTCCTTCTTTTTATACTAGTGATGATACACTTAAATCTCTCAAGTTGGAGGCACATTTCCAAGGAACAAAGAACAACAACATCAAGGTTTTTCACTTCATTCCCTAATTTTCATTCAGCACAACAAATTGTTAAAGACAAAAAGGTTAGTAAACTTCACACTGTTACACATGCAACTACACCTGGAGGACCGAATCCACTTCACAACTGAGATTTAAGCACCATTATGAAATTTGTAGTGATATTAGATCTGGGGTGCTATTTTGTTTTATATATATAGTGAAAGAGAATACTTTATGTTAGATTAATTACTTAATTATGTCATGTTCTTATTAGTAATAGTATTTTTAGTTTAATTTTCATCTGTATCTAGCCAAGTTCATACTGAAGAAGATCCTCATCAACTTTGTTCAGGTTGAATTGATTTACTTGTCCTCAATTTCAATGATCCTCATCAACTTTGTTCAAGTTCAATTGATTTATTTGTCCTCAATTTCTTGGATTCTTGTTCTGCAATTGAAATTATAAAAACAAGGAGATACATAAATGAGCACCAGTATGATAAAAAAAAAATTTAAGTACATTTACAAAATCTTCAATCTAAGTTCAACAGAGAAATTCATCAATTCTGTTTTAACCATGAAGGTTTTTTTTTTCCCCTTTTTCACACACAGACACAGTGGTTTCTCATTTTTCAATTACTTCCCTTTAGTTATTTGATTCATCCACAATGTAAATCATCTTAACTAATTCATGAAAATAATTCAAGAAAATTTAATGGAGTTAGTTAACTAAATCTTAATTGATGTAGTAGCACCCTTTGCATGAATTGACACATGGCAAAGATCATGAATTCAATGACTTTAAATCTTTGGTCTGCTAGTACAAGAAGTGAAATTAATAAGTTACTGAGT
>NC_029789.2:146829828-146833944 GCF_000816755.2 Arachis ipaensis | reverse complement strand
AACTGCATATGAAGTTTGCTTTCTAAATTTTTAAATTAAAGCATGAGAAAGTATAATAATAAGTCTTTTATAAAGGTTGTGCAATTCATAAGGTATGTATTTCAATACGAACAATGTTATATGTTCAGCAATAATTTGCTCCCATATTTATAGACGTTTTATACACAATAATCATATAATTTGTACCTATATATACTAAAATTTTGTACACATAAATTAATATAATTTACATTCATATTTTTTTAAAATTTATATACATAAATTAATAAAATTTATTTATTAAAAATAATTTAATATTTATATTGATCAACAATATTAAAAATTGCTGCTCCAAGAGTTTCTCTTTCTCATTTGTTTATAAACAGTGTAAAAAATTATTGAGTTATAAAGTAGTGAGAAAATGTGCTACCCCTATGAAAAGGTGGACACTAAATTTGTCCTGTACTAAGACTACAATTTATAAACTTGCTTGTTGGTGTTAACTTGTCTTGCTCATTCATTATTGCTTTTGCCATCTTCAAATTATTGAAAAATTGAAAGTTTGAAACCATTACCATAACATAATATTATTATATATGTATATAATTTAGTATGTTCAAGGATGCAACTTTTCAACTCATGAGAGCTACATTGAAAGATGATGACGACACTATTTTATAGTGTTTAATTTGTTCAAGTAAATTACATATATAACAAGGACAAAGTACTAATGATTTTCATTTTTTTTTCTAATAATTTTTTATATTACTTTCTTTTAGATTCATAGTTTGATGTATATTAGTTAACTGACAGTATTTTAAATATAATAAAAAACAATTAATTTATATTAGAAATGTAATTATTGTACTGCATCAAAAAGAGAGAATAATAAAATTGTATTTTAAATTTAATTAGCTTACTTAAATTATGATTAAAGATTCGTTTTATATATACTAGTAGTCTATTGAGTATTGACACTTTGCTGAGTTACCATTTTTGCGTATCGGATACATTTTGGACACGATACTCACCGACATTCGTCCAATACGTGTGTCTATTGTGTCAAACTGTGTCTTAATGAAAAAAATTTTTCGGATACGTCTAGACACATTTAAATACCATCACGTGTGAGCGTGTCCAGTCTTATTCTTAACATATATTCTTAAAATAAAGTTAGATATAATATATATTAATTTGATTTCTATATCAAAATAAAACTATTTAAAAAATTTATACAATTAAATTAGAAGACCCATAAATACATTGGCTCTATATAGTTCCTCTTATTTTATATTCTATTCTATCACCCAATACATCAAATTAAATGGCAACTTCTGCAAAGTCAATTTCTGACATTTAAGCATATACCACATTTGGTCATGGAATTAATATGCCAACCATAACCTAACTATATCAGGGTATTAGATATTTTTTTTTTGTTTTATTATATAATATACGTTAATTAATACTTAATCGATCGAGTAGGAAACAATCATAATAATAATATAACATAATTAATGGGTTTCAGAACCCTAAAGAAGAAAATTTTGTATTATATTAAAACCAGATTAGTGAAATTTCTAATACCACGCCAAATAATTAATATAACGAAGAGATATGCATATCTATATGACTTTATGTTAAATTTGCTTCAATATTTCATATTCATGGTTATAAAATATTTGATAACAAAAAAAATTTAACAAAAAATTATCAAATTTTATTTTTTCCGTTTTATTTAATATATTCTATAATAAATAAATATTAAATAAAATAAATTTAAACAATTTAGATTAATTATTTTTTTTTGTCTCTCTAATATTATCGTTTTTTATTGCGGTAGACCGTAGTCTCTTACTTGCTAGACTAAACAACCTTCCTTAGACTTTTAAAGAAAAAATGCCACAATTATTTTCAATGACACATTAATATTTCATCAGTGATTTTCTATCCATTCATCATCATCACAATTATGATAGCTTCAAAATCCCTATTAGTCCTTTTTCTTCATCTCATCATCATTCTGTTATTCACACTAATGCAAGGTTCAGCTACTTCTCGTGTAGTCAACCATGCTAATAATAATAACTTAGTGAAAGTTGATGGTCATGGAGAAATGAGATCAGAAACATGGTCCAAATCCAAACATTATTCTTCTTCTATGTTTGTGGAGAGTTATTCAGCAGTTTTATCCTCTTTGAAGAAGAACTCAAAGAAGAACAAGTTGAAGCATATTCATGCAGTTTCTCACAGGGTTGTTCCTTCTGGACCAAACCCTCTTCACAATTGATCACATGTTTCAAACTCTTGTAGTGTTCTGTTTTTTCATGCAGTTAATTAGAGGCTCTTTTCTCTTCTTTTGAGTAAGGTGCAAGTTATCTCATTCCTGATCATGCTATTGTCTTTTTGGTTTTTTTTTTTTGTTACCAGTATCTGATTATTAAGAATTCAACTCCATCAAGATACTACTAAGAATAGGATGAATTTGTGTACCAATCTTTCAACCCAGTGTTACTATCTTTAGTGTGTTCCATTAATAGAGTACAATAATAGATATATGCACTTATTATTGTGTTGTCCTATGCTTTTAATTTGTTCAAGTTTCCAATGGTTCTTTCTTTCTTCTCATGTGCTTTACACTTGGATATTCTGTGTGACCAATGAATTTTGCACTAAAAATTCAAATCCTTTTTTTAGTTTGATTCATCTTCAAATGAGTAGGAGGAACCATGATTAACAATTTGTTTGCGTTACATTTATCTCACCTCAAAAAAGAGAAAAATTATAATTATGGGTGAAGGTGGAACCAAGAATTTTTTATTCATATAGAAGTCTTTAACCACTAAGCGAAGACCTTTAAGTAAAAATTTAACACTTAGGTATATATAAAAGTTAAATCAGTTTAGTGATATATAAATAGTTAAATACTAAATTATAACCCCAATATCTCATCGCATTATTGAATATTGCATTTGTTATGATCCGAGGGTAAGGTAGATACTTACAAGTTAAGGATGAATAAAGTTAGAGTTAGGATGTTATAAAAGCTGTGGATAAGGTTAGGATTGAGTCTAAAGCCTACCTACCCCTAAGTTCGACAGGTTAAGGACGAATCTACCACAAATCTAAACTCCATTTAAAAGTCTGTCATTGGCTAATAAATTATTACATGCAGAATATGGAATTCAAACCCTCAATATTTACTTAAGAGAAAAGTATATGTAGACAATAAAAATATTAAACAATGTAAACAATGGATATATCGGATATTCAATTTACTAGGTATGCGGATGGTTATCCTAATATCAAGATTTAGGTAAATAATTTAAGGGTGTGGTGTATTTTTACATTATTAGACCAATTTTAGAACTCATTATTTACAAAAATTATTATCTACCTAACAAAATTACTTACATGCACAATATGGAATTCAAACCCTCAATATTTACTTAAGAGAAAAGTATAGGTAGACAATAAAAATATTAAACAATGTGAACAATAGATATATCGGATGTTTAATTTACTAGATGTGCGAATGGTTACTCTAATATTAAGATTTAGGTGGATAATTTAAGGTGTAGTGTGTTTTTACATTATTAGACCAATTTTAGAATTTATTATTTACAAAAATTATTGTTTACATAGCAAAGTCTTTACTTAAGTACACGAGTAAGCTGAGATCAATCAATCAAGTAAAATTATATATTTGTAGATTTGTAGACTTTTTGGTCCACATATTGAATAATTTGTGTATTCTATTGTTTTATTTTAGTGATAATTTTGTAATTATCCAAATTTAATACAACATATCTATTTTTATAGAATACATTTTAGTTATATTCTTAGTATTTTTCTTTTAAAAAGGTTTTTTTTTTTGGTTTGATGGATTAGACAGCCCCTAATCCTAGGCATTACTCATGTATTACACACTCACACAACACACTCACACACACTACATGAATTCTTTTTAAGGGTTCATAGGGTCTTCCGGTCTTGGGCTTAATCTACTTCCAGATCCAATATATAGCTATTTTTTAAATAAGCCCAAAAGAAAATTTAAGATAGAAGCTTGAAAAAGCGATTATTCTCCATCAAATTCGTACGGCCACGACCAAAACATAATAATATAATAAAAAT
>NC_029789.2:146822865-146829763 GCF_000816755.2 Arachis ipaensis | reverse complement strand
TCATTGTATTTTTATTTGCTTTATGTAGAATCATTTTCCAAAACTATAATGCTCCATTTTTTTAAAAATAAACATCATTTTCATTTTTTAGATTCATTAAATAAATTCAAAAAATAGGAGAAACATTTCTTTGAAAAAAGAAGTAGTACCTATCACAATTCATAAGTGACATAATTCTATTCTCTTCCTTTTTTTTTTGGTTAATTTATTCTATATAGCAGTTAAAGGTATTGTTGAATCCGTGGCTTTGAAAGTTGTGTATGATGAAGGCAACAAAAACAATGAATGATTGGAGAAACGTGAAGCCAAGACTCAAGAGGTGGTGGTGGGGACTGGGGACACTTTGGTCTTTTTAGCAGAATCCAGCGCCAACTTTGCTCAACAAAATAAAGTACTATTCAAAGATGACTTAAGAGAAAAAAAGCATCATCACAAGTTCCAACCATAGAACAAGGAACAAAACATGCATAATTTATATACAAAATTTTGTGAACTAACCTTCATACTTAAACATACTTAGTTAACATAACATGTGTAATAATTAAATATATATAGATTCTTAAAAAAATTGAAAAAAATTTAAAATAGTCTCTGACAATTATCTCGAAAGACAACGAAGTTCTTGACAAAAAAAATTCAACCCGGCTCCTGACAATTACCTCGAAAGGACAACGAGGCTCCTGTACCAAAAAAATAACATTAATTTTTTTTTGGGTTTAGGGTTTAGGGTTTATGTAAAAAAATGTTATTTTTTTGGTACAGAGGTTAATCAGTTCAAAAAAAGAAAAGATCAGGGACCGAATTGAGTGTTTTTTTTTTTCTTGGGGTCTCGTTGTCCTTTCGAGGGTGGGGTATTTACTCTAAAAAATTTTGTATCAGATATTTTTGTTTCTAAAAATTTTTTTTTACATAAAAATTTACTTTTAAAAATTTATTTATTCAAATAAAAATAATAACTTTAATTAAGATAAAAACTTATACATCATAATTTTTATAAAGTTTAGACACACAATTTTTTTAGAGATAAAAATATCCGACGCAAAATTTTTGAGAGACATATTTAAAAATATAATCATAAAAAAAATACAAATAAGCAAGGACAATTTTATAACTAATTTTTTAATTAGAATAAAATGAAAAATATTCTAAATTGAAAAAAGTGATGGTAAATAGACACGAAAAAGGTATATAGTGAAGAAAGTTTTCTCTTTTGTGAAGAGAAAAAAAGAGATCTAAAGTGGAGTGTGTACGGTGAAAGCAGACACAGAACAGAAGCACATAAGATTGCATCACATAAGATAAGACTTAAGAGAGATTCATAGATAGATAGATGTCATAATGTTGAAGTGTGCATCACAATGGAAGCACCCAAACATAGGAAAATTCTACTATCATAGTTTTCTAAGAAGAAAAATGAGAAACCAAAACCAAGTTGCAAAATGCCAAATGTGTTTGGCACCACGTGGCCATGCAAATTCTTTTTTTTTTTTTTTTTGGGTTTGTCTGAAAAATGCAAGTTATGTTTATGGAACCCCATTTTCTCTTTTTCTATGTTTTCTGACTCGGTGGTAGGTACTAGGCTAGTGGCGCACACACACTATACACAGAAATCGAGACAGAGAAAAAGAACACATACAATAACAATAGTAGCCAGTGGGGGTCACACAAGTTCATAGAGAGAGAGATATATAGATAGATACAAAGGTTCAACACAACACAGCCAGAGGAACTTGATTCTCCGGCCACCGGAGACTTGCCGGAGCGGATGGAAGACCCCAGCTCCGGTGACTGTTTGCCACAAGGTTGGACTGTGGAAGTTAAAGTCAGAAAGAATGGTAGGAGAGACAAGGTAAACCCCTTTTTCTCTCTTTTGACTCTACCAATGTTATATCCTGCTTCATTGTTTTTATGGGGTTTGAAGAAAATGTGAGATCTTGGAACTAGGCCTACCTAGTTGGGTTCAAAGACTGGAAATTTTTTAGACTTGTACTTGGTTTTGTTGTAGTGTGCTATGTTAGTATGTTTAGTACTCTGTAGTCTGAAAAATCTGAGGTTGGAACTTGGAATCTTTGGTGTTGCTTAATGCTTAACTTGTTTTCAAGGAAGGGTTTAGGAGTTGCTGTGAATTTGGTTATTTTTCAAGTTAAAGAAAAGAAAGGAGAAAGAGAGGGGAAAATGTTTCATGCTTGACATTTGAGATTAATTTATGCTTTGCATGTTATCCATGGACCCTTTGGATTGTATCTCCAGAAAATCACTGTTACTTGTTGAATCTATAAGATGAGCACAGGATCTGCTATGCTCTTTTGAAAAGGAGAAATTTTGGGATAATTTTCTCATAAGAAAGTTTAGTGAATGCCATATTTGGGTTCAATTTATGACATGGTTTTTGGTTTCTTTTATTGCTCTATATCCCTATTTGACTTGATTTAAAATGCAAGCACATTTCTTTAATAAAAACTCTTTATCAAAGATGATATTCAAGGTAAAATCTTATATTTATTGCAGTATTACTTTTCACCCTCGAGCGGACTAAAATTCAGTTCCAAGGTAGAGGTTTTTCGGCATCTTGAAAATGCTCGGAACAAAGTCGGCATTCAGAGAGTTGCGGACAATGTCTGTCAACAAAATCTTTCTTTTCATGGCATTGTTTATGTTTAATGTGTATCTTGTTGTTTTAGCTTATGTGGTAAAACTTTGGTTATTCAAGCGATCTAGGTTGTAGTTGAGAAAGGATTGCCGGCCGGATCGATGAAAAAGACCAGAATCACAACGAAGGGCGACACAGTTAGGAGAGATTCCGTAAATAACACTCTCTTGGTCCCAAATTTTGTTTGTCCCACACAATATTTGTCTCTTTTTTCTACCTAGAATCTATTATTGCATTGTCAATTGTACCCTTAAATTAACTATCATGTTAGAGGAAATTAAATTTGGTTTTTCATTTCCTATATCAGATGCTGATATTTTATATGGTAGTTTTGTAACTTTACTTTTTTTAATCACTTGATTTTAGATTTCTTAGTAGTGTGCATTTATCCAATAGTAATACACTAATTCCATAGTACATTGCCACTTACTCTTCAATTCCATAGTAATAATTGAAAATAACTGTTTGACTTCTATAAAATGAAAAAATGCCTCTTTCTGGCCATAATTATTCATATTTTGATATGAATATGTTAAGCAATAGTATAGTAGTATACAGATACTATTAATTTATACTTCAATCTTCTCTTTCATCATTCACATCCCCTCATATTAAGGCAGAAATTGCATTGACAATCAGAGTCTGTTCACACATTCCATGAAAACACTCCACTGATTAAATGCATTTACTCATATCTGTAACTGACTATGACTCAAATTTGAGTTATAAATGTCTCTGGACACATATGATAAATGGCCGTTGACTGTCCTGAAATTATGACGGCTGGTTAACCTTTTCGACAGTATTTCAGGAGAGATCTCTCATGCTTACTCTTTCATTTGAACACTCAAGTGCTTTATACATCTATATATAACACCTCTGGCCTCTCCTGAATGACTCACTTCTTCAGATTATATGCTTTTCTTTGCAGTACTACATAGATCCTGCAAGCGGCTATGTGTTCCGCTCGCTAAGAGACGTTGATCGTTATCTTGAATCTGGGGAAATAGGAAGGAACGCGTTCAAGCCGAAAGACAACAGTGATACAGAGTTAAAAGCTGACAAGTTCTCTGTAAGGATTGCCACCTTTGGGCTTATTGTAATTCGATGAACTTTTACTTCTGCATGCCATGCTTTTTGTGTATGAGTTGATGCTAAATGTGAAATAGAAAAAAATTATGTTGGTTAGGTTACTCTTCTTTTGTTGTGTTACTGTTTTCTTATTTTGCTTGTGTTAATGAAGGGGGAGTTCTATGGAGTTGGTTAGGTAATCCATCATTAAGAATATTACAATTAGGAACAAGCATAACTCATTGTCATATCTAACTATATTGGTACCATAATTAATATTCATTAGAATATTTTGTCTTAAAATTATTTCTGTTAAATCTGTTGTCTTAAAACTATTTCTATGAAAAGATTTCTACTTTATTAACTTCTTAATTATTGTTCATTTTTCAGCCAGTATCGACCACAAAACCAACTGTATCTGTTAGCATGGGTTTGAACTCAGATTCAGACAGGATATCCAATGATCAACAGGATCAAAAGCCTGTGTGTTCAGCAGAATATGCATCTACACCAATCTCTGAAAATACTTCAGCTCAGTGTAAAGTTCCCAATTTCTCTCTTATGTACACAAATTGTTATAATTTTTCCTTTCAACAATTTAGTTTTATTCTAAACATATGCAAGCTTTTCTTTATCAATGTTACTTTATAAGATCTTGCATGCATGTATCAATGTATGTTTATTACATGATCTAGGCGTGATGGGAACAAAATCGACCACCTTAGGCTCGGATCAGATAGAAGGGAAGGCTAGTGAAGAAGATTCTCAAGCAAAGCAACTTCCCCAAAATGAACAAATGGAAAATGAAAAATCTCAAAAGCGACAAAGGCGTAAAAAGGAGATCAATCTTCCTCGCCGTTCCTCAAAGCGCCTTGCTGGAATTCAGCTTGATCCAGTTCCAGAACTTGTAACAAGAAGCCGAGCACGCCGAGCTGCAGTTAAACAATCAGGCCAGGGAGAAACCATCAGAAATGAGGATAAATCCTCTAACAGCTTGCCTAATGCCGCAGCGAAAAGGATGAATGTGACTGATGGTGGATCAGAAACAAAGTGCAAGTCTGAGAGTGCAGCAAACATGCTACAGTCAACTAAGTTCTCTACTCCAGAAAGGCTTCCCAACAAGACTACAGAAGAGGATGGAAGCAACAAGGATCAAGAATGCTTCTCATTTTGGCCTCAAGAGAACAATGCTACTATGAAAGATCCTGTGCTTGATTACTCCCATGAGTTTCCTCTTAAAGAACTGCTACAGGACCCATGCATTGCATTTGCAATACAAACTCTCACCGGCGAAACATTCGAAATGCAAGTATCCGGCGAATCAAGTGAGCATTCTGAAGCTCTTACTGCAAATATGGGTGGTGATGACAAGGGAGGGTGCAATGTGTTCTCACATCCAGAAAACTATGCTATTATACCGCAACAACATGCCGGTGCAGCCGAAACAGCAATCAAGACTAATGAAAACCAAACAGGATCATCATCTTCTGAAAAGGAACTTGATGTTTCATGGATGGATCCATGCATTGAATTTGCAATCAAAACTCTCACTGGCTCCATCCCATTAGATTCAGAGCAGAATCCCAAGAACTGCATTCAACAGCAGCTTAGCTCATCAAACACAAATCCCGGTGACATGGCCTATAAACAGGAACCAATGTTTAAAGAGTCTTTTGTGGATCCAGCAGCATCATCAACACACAAGAAATGTTGACATGGAAAATTCTGGTGGAGCTAGACTCCCTCCTTGTGGTGATGATAGAAGGAATGTTTGCTAGAAAAGTGAGAGAATCAATAGCTAACATATGAATGTACAGTTTAGGAAGCTATGCAAAGAACAAGTAGAACTTAGGACTCTTGCCTTTGTATGGCTATGGTGCTTTTTTTTGGGTCTTTAATCCTTTAAACTAGTCTCATAAACTGTAGAATTTTCTCTTAGCCCTCTGAGGTAGGTTGTAGTTTTCATGTTAGCATGAAAGTAGAAATGGTGTATAATTTTAAGTTTTTCAAAAGAAGGTATTTAGTTACTTTAATCTAAGTTACTTATGTAGAATTTTCCTATGGTAGAACTTAGGACCATGAATTGCATTGCATTTATAACATATCAAACGGTTTTGATGATGTTCGGTAACAATAACAATGCTGGGATCCAGAAACTGCCTTAAAGAAGGAAAAAAAATTATCTCTATTTAAGGTTTATGGTTGCAACATGCAACAAGTAGGATTTGAACAGCAACTTTTTTTTTTTCAAAGTCAGATAATTTCATTCATAAAATATGAAAGAAATATATAGGTATCCATATATAGGATAAATAAAAAAAAAAGAGTATATATCCATTTTGGTCCTCAAAGAATTTTAAACTGGATATTTTAGTCCCCAACTAAAATTAATTAGTCGATTGGTCCCTAACAATTAACTCCGTCAGTCATTTAGGTCCTTTATTCCGTTAATTCTAACGGAGGACAAAATAGTCCCTAACAACTCTAACAGGGGACAAAATGGTCCCTGATCTCCTCGGTTCGGAAACGACACTGTTCTCTCCCAATTTCCATCATATCTCGCATAACACTAACAGTCTAACACTGTAACATCAAACTATATAATGCACACTCTATAAATTTAATGTTCACAAGAAAAAAAAATCCTCCACGGGTTGAGTTGCTGATGTGATTTGTAATTTTAGAAAGATTGAATACTAGAGATAGATTATGTAAGTTTAAGATTGTACCAGAAGCGGAATCCTTTTGTGTCTTATATAAGGATAGATTGGAGACGGTACATCACTTGCTTTTTCATGTGATCGTATATGGAAGTTGTGGGGATCAATCTTGGTGGATTGGAGTGTGATTTGGGTTTGGCCAGGAACCACCAAAGAATGCTTTGAGGTGTGGATGGATAGAAAGATAAGAAAAGATATGAAGAAAGTGTGGATGGTGTTATTTTTTTTCTGTAATATGGTGCACATGGAGATATAGAAATAACATTGTCTTTAATAATGGAGTGTTGGTATTAGAGAAGTTAAAGGAGGAAGTTGTAGAATGCACAAATCGATGGTGTCAAGATCGACAATATAGGAGTAATTGATGTACTTATGAGTATAAATATCAAGTCTAAGGAAAATAAGAAGACATATGAAGTTGATTTTTGATGCATGATTTACTGATCTATGAAAAAGG
>NC_029789.2:146821124-146822554 GCF_000816755.2 Arachis ipaensis | reverse complement strand
AACTCTAACAGGGGACAAAATGGTCCCTGACCTCCTCTATTCGGAAATGACACTATTCTCTCCTAATTTTCATTATATCTCGCATAACACTAACAGTCTAACACTGTAACTTCAAACTACACAATGCACACTCTATAAATTTAATGTTCACAAGAAAAAAAATCCTCCACGGGTTGAGTTGCTGATGTGATTTGTAATTTTAGAAAGATTGAATACTAGAGATAGATTATGTAAGTTTAAGATTGTACCAGAAGCGGAATCCTTTTGTGTCTTATATAAGAATAGATTGGAGACGGTACATCACTTGCTTTTTCATGTGATCGTATATGGAAGTTGTGGGGATCAATCTTGGTAGATTGGAGTGTGATTTGGGTTTGGCCAGGAACCACCAAAGAATGCTTTGAGGTGTGGATGGATAGAAAGATAAAAAAAGATATGTGGCTTAATCTTTGAGCTAAAGAGGAGGAAGGAAAAGATGGAAAAGAAGACTGTGAAGGTGAAGAAGGAGAGTATGAATGTTAGGATTATGCGAGATATGATGAAAATTGGGAAAGAACAGTGTCGTTTTCGAATAAAGGGGTCAGTGATTATTTTGTCCCTTGTTAGAGTTGTCAGGGATCATTTTGTCCCATTTTAGAGTTTTCAGGGACCATTTTATCTTCCGTTAGAGTTGACGGAGCTAAGGACCTAAATGACTGACGGAGTTAATTGTTAGGGACCAATTGACTAATTAATTTTAGTTGGGGACTAAAGTGTCCAGTTTAAAATTCTTTGAGGACCAAAATGGGTATATACTCAAAAAAAAAAAAAGACTTTCAACGCTCTACTATAGAAGTAACATCATGTAATAATCTAATAAGAGAAATAAAAAAATAAAGTACTCATCAATTAGAAAGTGGAAATTTGTTGAAACTTTTTCTATAGCTTCAAAATTGATGTCATTATCTTTCGTAGACCCTAAAAGTAAAGATTTGAGGAATTACTATTTTATTTTGCAAAAATACTATAAGTATATTAAAAATTAATCATTACATTAAATATTTTATATATATATATATATTAAATAAATAATCATCCGTATAGTAAAATAATATCCGTAGAAGTGGAAATTTGAATCACAACACTTACTTAAACGAAAGAGTGAACAATTACTCAACTAATCTAAGTTGATTATAATAGATGAATATTAATATTGATATGTTCATTAATGAATCAGTTAGATTAATATTATTTCCTTCAAATTTTTATAAGACACAATCTTTTTTCCTTGTATTAATAGTAATTAGGGGTGGCAAAACATGTCGAGTCCATTGGACCGACCTGTGAAATCCGCTTAAAAGGCTGGTTGGGTTTAAGATTTGGAACATGCCAAATCTGCACCGCCGAATATGCGGATTTTGGCAGGCGGGTGGACCGACCCGCCGGAAAAT
>NC_029789.2:146819782-146821044 GCF_000816755.2 Arachis ipaensis | reverse complement strand
CTAATCTGCTGGCCTGCTAATCCGCCATAAAACAGGCTGATTAGCATTTTAAACCCATCTTAATTGATGAGACGGAAAAGTTGCATAGTGCGGTGCGTATCGAGTTGGGACAGGCCAACCCACTTTGCCACCTCTAAATTAGTAATAGAGTATATTTATTTTTTCTATTGATACGATTATTATTTTAATGATCATTTTAAATAATTTAAAACATTAAAAAAATGTCAAAATTATCACAAAATTTAATTTTATTTATATTCAAATATATATTATTATGAAAAGTGTGGAAATGGATTCAAAAGAAATACATGGTCACTTTAACCTTGCTGCTATTTTTTTTAATCTTCTTCTAACCATATTTCTCGGGCATAACATCTTTTTTCTCACATCTCTTTCATTGGTACAGTTACATCATGCGGGATACCATGCATATGTTTTTAAATTTGATTAATAGACAATTATACTTCATCTCAGACTTGTAAACTTCTTGTCAAAAAAATAAAATGAATTAAATTTTAAGATTGCTTATTTTTTAGCCAGATAGATGACTACCGTCCCATTTGTTTGCGGGGGCGAGAAGGATTGACTCATTTGCTCGGATTTAACAAATAAACACTGAAAAATAAATTTATACTCATTTTTTGGGAATTAATGAATGCTTATATACTACTGATAAAAAATCCACATATAACAATCACTCAAACAAGAGATTTCAAGATTAAGTATATTGTGCTCAAACCCTCAAACACCACTAACAAAGAAATACATAGATAACAATGGTTCAACAAGGAATATTAAGATTAGGTATATTTGAGATTACGATGGCTTTCAAAACTTTTATAGAGGCACTTATATCTTGGAGTTTTATTTCATGCAAAATTTATTAAATATGTGAACAAGTCTACCATGCAATTTATGTTTCTTAGAGATGGTATTTCATGTTAATTTTATTGAATATGTGAACAACTCTATCACATAATCGATATGTTTAGACCACTTTTTTTAATAAAAAATATTTAAATAATAGCATCTCAACAAATTATGCTTATCAAATTTATTTTGTTCTTGATAATGAAATTCTTAAATAATGATAATACAACTTAAAAAATATTAGAAAAACTACTAGACAAGCATTAAAAATCATTCGCTTAAGATTTAATTGCTTTGTTAGTTTTTTGTGCTTTTATCAAATTTCTAATATTGAAGTTTAGAATTTACTTTTTTTTGCTAAATAATTTTTTTAGTTAAGTCTTTACTATCTA
>NC_029789.2:146817717-146819654 GCF_000816755.2 Arachis ipaensis | reverse complement strand
TTACAAGTAAAAATCTAATTAAAAAATATCTATTATAAAGACCAAAGTATAAATTTTCTATAAATACCTAATTAAAAATTAGTAAAAGAATAAAGTGACAACTAAATCTTGAGAATTTATATTTTGAACAAATTAGTCTTAAAAAAAAGTATCAATAAAGTCTTTTAAGATGACAAATATGGACACGTTATCTTCAAATTAGCCTCTATGATTATGATAGAAAGTTTTAATTTAAACTAACTTATCTACATTTGTTATTTTATAGGACTTTATTGATATTTTTTTCTTTAAGGACTAATCTATTCGGAATGCAAATACTCAGGATTCAGGAGTTTATTTGTCACTTTACTCTTAATAAAATTACATAAATGATCAATCTTTAGTTTAAATAAGAGTAAAAACTCAATTCGATCTCTGTCTATTTTCACAAAGGACAAAACACCCTTTGTCCAATAAAAAGAGACATTTCAGTCCTCAACTTTTTTATTTTAGGATAATACGACTCTTCTGTTAAAAAATAATTAAATAGTAACAAAAATTAGTTTTTTGTGGGAGTTTTATTTGTAATTTATGGATTTTAAACCCTACAAAGTTTTTTTCAACAATATAACCAATTAAGACCATTACTACCACCATCTTTTTTATTCTCATCATTATCATTATCACTTCTATCTTTACTATTTTTATTGTGTAACCATATTTTATTATCATTATTATCTTCTCTACTGTCATCATTACCAATATAAATATCATCAACATTAATATTATCGTATTTCATTTCTTGTTTTATGCTATTTTTTTCTCTTAAAAAGTCTACGTATTGTAATTACTTTTTTTCCTATAACATTATTTTTAATAATAGTGTTTCCCTATTTAATCACTGTCGGTGAAAATTTTTCTCAAAAATAAACTTATTAATAAGTTGTAGAAGTTTAAAACCTTTACAAATTACAAATAAAATTTTCACAAAACTAATTTTCATTACTATTTAACAAATTTTTTAATAAAAATATCGTATTATTCTAAAATAAAAAAAATTGAAGGCTAAAATGTCCTTTTTTTTTTAACAAAAAATACCTTATTTTTCGTAAAAATAAACAAAGACCCAATTGAATCTTACTAAACAAATAATTAGTTTGTTGACACAACATTTTACACCGGAGTCAAATTTTCAAAATTCAGTTGATTAAAACTAGGGGTGCACAGATTCGGCCCGGCCCGAAGGTTCGGTCCGGCCCCGAATACTTTATGGGTTAATTTGGTATGATTTCATCGGGTTTAGAGTCGGATAAGGGTCTCAAAAATAGACCCGGTCATTATTTCGGGTCGGGTCCGGGTCATAGCTCGGGTCACCCGGTGGCCCGGTCATCATACACAATTAATATTTTGTGTTATTAGTGATGGATCATGACTATTCTTATGTGGAATTTAAGTATTATAAACCTTAATATTTTGTGTTATTAGTCATTATAAGATTATAAGTTAATGTTTTATGTTTAGAATGCATAAGACTTTAGACTAATGCATAATATTACATTATTTATATTAATTTAAATATTTGGTATTATTAGACAATATTAGTATTGATTGTGGTTATGCTTTCATTTTAAAGAAGGGTTGGTTCTTGTTATATTTTTCTAAGTGAATTTTACCATGTTAAATAATTGTTGGAGTCTTGGAAATTTGGATATTTTTATATGCTAGCTTACAAGAAGGTATCAACATAATGTAATGTTAACGGCCCGATTTTCACCCGATTTTTACCCGATATAATTGTGGCCCGAAAGTATATTGGTTTCATCAGGTTTAGGGTCGGGTTCGGATTTAATAAATAAACCCGTTGTATATTTCGAATCGGATCTGGGTCACATCAAACCCGGCTTCACCCGGCCATGTGCACCCCTAACTAAAACAATTAAGGCCCTCTTCTTGCCCCT
>NC_029789.2:146815139-146817558 GCF_000816755.2 Arachis ipaensis | reverse complement strand
AAAGCGCAAAGCGCGGGAAAAGCAAGCCTCATTGCCGCCAATAAAATCCCCAAATAAAACCCTCTCTTTTTGAGAAAGAGAAAACAGAACAACCGAGAAGAATGGAGATTCGAGTAAGATGCAACTGCGGAGAAGATAAAGAAGAAGAAGGAAGATGCAAAGAATGGGCCATCGTTGAACTCCAAGGCGTCGTCGAACCCCAACCAGGTTTCCATGACTCCCTCCCAAACCTTCAAATCGGAACTCTCTGCCGTCCTTCTTCTCAGGTCCACACACAAAAAAAAAAAAATCATTTTTTTATTGCACCCCACAAATTAATTAGAGATTTTTATTGCGACCCATGATTTCTTATGCACCATTGGTTGCGTGAACGGTCCTTGTTGTTCAGGAAGTGTATACTTTGACTATTGGGTATCACGAGCTGACTGGGTCAAAGGTTCCTCTGAAGAAGCCAATGATGGTGCTCAAGAAAGTGAAGCACTCTCCCATTGACAGAGGAGAAAGCAGCGGTTGTGGTGAGGTTGAGCTTCAAGTTGTTGGAATCATTCGACATAGGATCCTGTTCAAGAACAGACCTAAAGCCCTCATTTCTAGTAAGTCATTCCCTATGCTTATATACTTACATCTGTCCCTTGTTGGAATTTCAATATTTGTGGAACAAGGAAAAAGAGTGCCAATGCTCTATTATATTATATTTTATTGTCACCATATGTTTTTTCTTTTTAAAAAAAAAAATTGATGCCGTCCTCATTCTAATACCTTAGTCCTTTGCTTTTATCTTTAAATAGTGTTTGGTATCATAGTTATTTAAATTTCTAGTGTGCAAATATATATTAAGGGTTTTACTAGAACTTTAGAAGTAGATTTTATTAAAAAATTTTTTTTTTTTAAGTTATTGATTCCTTGAAAGGTATTGAATAATTCAAAGTTTTTTTATTTCAAAATTCTTAAGAACACTAGTTAGCAAAACATTTATAGTGATTTAACACTTAAATTTTATGAAAATACTAGAGTCAAAATATTTATATAGACCACTAGATAAATAAATAGATCTAAACACTTTAACTTTATTCTCTTTAACCATCCTCCTTGTGTTTTGTGGGCTGTTTTTTGACTTTTGCTATTTGTGTAGCATTACTCCTCATTGAATGTGCTATTGCTGCTTTCAGTTTTCTTTATTATTTTACTTTTGATCAAAATAATTGAGATGTTAAATTGTGGACACAAGACCATCTTAGAGCTCATTTGTTCTTTAAGTCTTCCTAAGAAAAGTAAGAATTTGGCTTCATTCTTTTCTGAAGTTACTTTTAGCAAAAGTGCTTCATAAAGTCAAATTCCTCCCCCTCCCTTTTATTTTATTAGTAAAAAAATGTAAATCAAACACACTTATTCTTATGCTGGCAGCACCTTAGAATTTCCCTTTGTATATTAGGACAGTTGTGGAGCAACATATGACACATAAAAAAAGTGTCAGCATTTACAAGTTTTTTAGCGAGTCCCATTTGTTAGGGAGATTCTTAGGTGCATTCAGGTGTAATACAAAACCGTTGAATGTGTGTCTTATAACTTATGTGGGTCATTCTTCTCTCTCATTTTAGTATTTACATTTTCACTTTAATTTTTATTTAGTTTTTGAGTGCTCTCATGTAGCATGGCATGAGAATATTAAGAATCTTATCATCTGGTGTTATGCCTTTGGCTTTGGCTTTGGCTTAGTGCTTGCTCACTTGGTAGTAAGTGGAGTGTCCCTTTTTCTCAAAGTTTGAGGCTCAAGCAAATTATAAATATTATCATCTAATTAATTTAATATCACATCATTTGAAAGACTATAACTATAACCATCTAAAATGTTTTGAGTTCTTGAATGTTGTGTTCAACATAAATTCTTACACTATAGGTGGATCAGAATTAAACATAATACTAATAATGGTAAAAGTCTAATAATGATCTAGTATTATATATTTCTGTTTATCTTCTTAGGCATTATTAATACAAGGAAATTTCAAATTTCAACTAAGATATGGTCCATGGTCTAAGACTTAACATAATGGGAATCTTTTTTCCTTTGGCTCTCTATCCGTATGTACTTATGTATGTGAAAAAGATTCTGATGTAGCAATCTGCCTACCTTAATGTGGGGTCTCACATGGTTCTGCTGTACAGCTTGTATTGCAAAACCACAAGCACTATCTTTCTATCATTAGCATTTCAAGGAAAAATCCTTTATTTGTTAGGTAATTATCCCAAAACATAAAATACAAAGGCATAGAGATAATAATAAAAAAGAAAATTGTTTTGGTAAAGTTGTTGTCTGCCTTTATTTGTCATTTTTTTTTTACTGATTGATGTTTTGGTGTCAATTTGATAAAATTTTTACTTTTTGAAAATAATTTATTAAAATCAGGTTATGAAAGATAAT
>NC_029789.2:146811720-146815042 GCF_000816755.2 Arachis ipaensis | reverse complement strand
CTACTTAAATATTTATAAAAGTATCCGTAATTTTTAAAAATTATAAATACAAGCACATAATCTTTTTTATTTATCAAATACAAAATGAAATACTTATGCTTCTCTAATAAACTTTACTAAACCAACCAAGTCTCAATATTATTTATTTTCTAAAAAGATATTCAAACATAGTCTTTTCAATTTGCAATCTATCTATTTGAACACGTCACCCATGTCACCTTCTTATCCCTTAAATGTTCTCAATCCAAGATGATCACTCCTACCCTTAAAGAAAACACTGCCTACCCCAATCAAGCAGTCCCAACCCATGAAATAAAGCCTTCATAATTTTTCCTTACATGCTTCTTTGTACTAGTATTTGTCCTTCTCAATGTTACCAACTTTTGCAAGTTGCAACTCCACTTTGAATTCTTTATTAATTGCTTTTCTTACTCTTTGTCTTCAAGTAACCCAATTTTCAATGTATAATGCATATCAGGTGGGGGCATGCAACTTCTTCATCACAAAAGATCACATCTTCTAATTAAACTATAGCATGCTAAAATACTAACCCCATGATTTGTTTTATCTATCTCCTATTAGAATACTCACTTCAAATTTCCATTGTCCAATCTTAGTAGCATTCCTAATCATTCTTCAAGCATTGTTAAAAATTATTGCCTCAAATCTAGAACTTTACTCTGCTTATAAGATTCTACACTACATATAAAAAAATTGCCCCACACGCATTAGCTTACACCTCATGCCTCAAGGTGGGGAAAGAAGAAATTAGCAGATTCTTACAATGAAGAGATTGATTGCTTCTTTAGACATTTCTTTGAACCTTCACTTGTAGTTGCTACACGTGCCTTCATTGTCTCTCTTTTCTATTTTCTCTTTAATGGAAGTTTATTCTTTTTTCCATACTCATATTATATTATCATTCATATTCTTAGAATAGCAATCTATTATTACATGGCTGCTAGAATTGGAACATAGATGGGAACCTGCTACAAATTTGTTGCTATGTTAATATTAGCATTTAAGGGATGATAACCAAATGTAATTTCATTTTGCCATTTGATGAAAGATTTGAACAATTTCACCTAATTATTATCCTGATTAAGGGAGTGTTTGATTGAGGAGTAAAAGTAGGTGAAATTTTCTATGAATGATGGCATTCATAGCTCCAACCAAAACATAAATTGAAAAGGAAAATGGGTAACCAAGTTATTTCAAATAGGATATCATTAAAAGTTTATTTGGTATGTTAAAGTTAAACCCACAAAATCTGTTATCTAAAGTTTAATAACAATTTTTGTGGTTATAAATAGGCAATTATTTACTGCTTTGAGTACATGCACTTGGCAAAGATTTAACATAGGTACAGTTGACTCTTCAACTAGTTATTGAGAAAAAGGAAATGATTGGTTTTGTCATTGTCAAATATTTGCATTATGTATAGTTTGTCACCATTTGGAAGGGCTTGCATTTATTTGAAGAAATTAGAATCACAATTGCTAATGTAATCCTTGCTTCTTGTATCCTTTGTTTTTGAAGAACCACAGCCAACATCAAAGGAAAGACAAAAGTCTATCATGTTGGGTTCTGTTCCTTCAAATCAAGCTTTGTGACATTCCAAGTCTTTTTCACACTGAAATCACATTAGACCAGAAAGCTGTGAGGAACTTGAAAGAGACCCTTATCATCATCCTCTTCTTATTATCATAGTTTTATAATTATGATAATTTAGAAGCCAAAAATCATCTGAGTCCATCTGTCATTGATTCACATTTGTAATCTTAGTGACCACAGATATGTGGAACACCAATAATGGCAAAAGTGATTGTGATTTATCATTATTGGCAATTTGTCATTATCTCTGCTATTTTGTTTTGATGTAAATTATACTATAAAAGTTCTACATAGTTTTTTTTAAATGTGTTGATTTTTATTATTAATGAGGTAATTTTGTGATTCTTAACTCCTTTTTTTTGTTTGAAATTCTCATATTTGACTTTTTTTTCTTCTTAATAATCAATAATAAAAATGAATACATGATAAGATTATGTAATTTTTTTTAGAGAATCTATTCTAATCATTGTAATATATGTAGGGACACATTTTTTAGTGTTATTGTTACATGTTAAGATTTGTATGCAATTTGTTGAGAAGCAATTGCTATGAATCTTATATAATCTTAAAAGTGAGATTAGTTAAGTATTTAAAAATAAGGAGGATAAAGCTGAGTTTTGCAACCATGGAAGATTAGAATGATATTAGTAAATTGTTAAATGGAGCTGCCACTTCCTTTTTCATTAAATATATAAAGCTGTTTCCTGTGTTGTGTCATGTGAGATGCAAAGCGGTTAAGTTTAACAAATACTATTTGATTAGATAAGATACCCATTTTTTTAATAAAAAAAATTTAATTTTGATACATTATTAGTGTAAAGTCATTTTATACGTATATTTAATTACGAAATATCACATCAATGAAAATAATTATTTTTCACATAGACCACATAAATAGTCATCCAAAAGAAGTGGATGTAATTACAGGACTGTATAAAACTGGCTAATTTTTTTTATATTGGAGGAGTGTATGAGTTGTGTTTGATTATGGTGTATACAGGTGTGGGACAGAGAGAAATCGGATCGTCCGATTAGTTTTTGTTTTTTTTTTATTTATTTAACATGAAATCGGACCCTTGTTTTTAAAAAAAAAAAACTGAAAATAGACCCTCCGTTAACAATTTTTTTTTTTTCTTTAAAACAAAACGGACCCACCGTTTTTATTTATTTATTTATTTATTTAAAAAAAAACAAAACGGACCGTCCGAGTTCCTTGCTCTAAATCACTCGGTGTATAAAACTGCATCAAAATTAAACTCATAAAATAAACTAAAAAAATTGGGTCTATGGATAGCTACGGATTAAATTTATATAACTTTTCTTTCTTTCTTTTTTTGGTGATTAAATTTATATGATTTTTCTCAATTATTTTGATGATGCATTTTCCTAGCTAGACACTTTTTAGTTGTGTTGTGTGAGTTATCCATTGGAAATCATTATGTCATTTTGGTACACTGTTCAAAAAGTAAACAAATTGAAAATCATTGTGCCTTAAGCCCTTTAAGATTCGAATTGGCTTGATTTGTTTGCCTTAGATAATGAAAGGCACCAACTTTTTTTTATATTGGTTTTTGATGATCAAAATATCTTCTGATTTGTGCTTTTGGTGCCTCCAGGGGTTGGATAAGTTCTTTAAATATGAAATATGAATGGTTAATTTTTTTTTTTTTCGGTATTGAATTTGAATATACTATTTTAATGTTTGGTA
>NC_029789.2:146809423-146811682 GCF_000816755.2 Arachis ipaensis | reverse complement strand
GTCAAGTTCAGGTGTAATATGAAAGAAGCACAAAGTATTTAAATATTTTTTTTCTAACAAGATGAAATTTAATATACTATGTCATAAATGATAAATATGAATAGAGACTAATAATAATATTAATATTAATGCGCGAAAAACAATAAAATATTTACCTACGCTCTAACAAAAACAAAATAAAAAATTCCCACAAAAACGAGTCAACTCGGATTCCGAAAGGGAAAGAACGAGTAGACTCAGTCATCGAACACTTCCCCTGTTCGGAATCGTCGTTCTTCTTCCTCCTCCTCCTCCTCAATATCGCCAAAACCCCATTTATTGAATCACCCTAATCCCTAAACACCACCAGTATTCATTTTGAAAAGCTCATCAGCTCCATAACGATGTTAAAAAAGGGGTGCAATGCAGAGTGCAGGGAACATGTTCGATGAAATTCCCCATATAACAGAGAGAACAAAAACAGAGCAAGCTTCTTCAACCACGGCTACAAAGCACCCACCTCTCCACCTTCACCTCACCATTGTTGCTTCTCTTACCACCACCGCTGCTCTCTTCAATCTCACTCCAACACACCCCTCTCACCACGTTGTTGCCATTGTTGTTGTTGTAGCTGGAGGAACGCTGCACCGTTTCACCATGGTTCACCAGAATGTACCTCCTCACATCTTCCGGTAACCTCAGTGTGTACCTCTCCTCGCTCTTCACTTGCTCCACAACCGTGTGTCCTGTTGAATTTGACTTCAAAAGCTTCGGTTTTGACACAACCCCGTCACTACCACCATCACCTTCACCACCACCACCATCGTTGCTGTTCAAAACCTCGTTTTTCTCGACATGGTTTTGTTCCACCGCGTTGTTCTCTTCACCACCGTTGTTTTCGGCTTCAAGTCCTAGACTTTCTTCACCCCTTTGGGGAGTGCTCAATTGGGTCGGAACAGTTATGGCAATTTCACATGTGTCTTGGTTCAGATTCGCGCGACAAACCGGGCACGTGACATGGGAACATAGCCATGAGTCTATGCATTGAGGGTGAAAGACATGGTTGCACTTTGGTAGAAGCCTCAGTGTGTCATAGTCCTTGAAATCAGTTAAGCAAATTGCACATTCCAATGATGCTTTACCTATCTTGAGGTCCTTGATGGTGGGGTAGAAGAGGATTGGGAAAGTGTTGAGGAGTTCCTTAGTGATCCCTTGTGAACAAGAACATGAACATTCTGAGGAGGTTTGGTTGGTTTGGTTTCTGTTGTTGATGTGTGAACCAGTACAGTTACGAAGGTAGACTGTGATGATCCCCATGAAGAGGAAGGCACAGATGATGGCACCTATGGTGATTGCAAAAGAAGGTTGCCAACTGTGGTGGGAGATGTCTGTGGGAACTGGCTCCATGGAACCTTGTGCATGAACTACACTATGACTACCATGGAGGAGGAAGAGGAGGATGAGGTGAAGGTGAATCCAAGTGAGATGATTGGGGTGAGGTTGAGCCATTTTTTTAGGGAGTTTGGAAGGAAGTTGTGTAACTTTGGAGTGAAGAGAAGTGTGTGTGTGATTAGAGGATTTGAGGTGAGTTTTGTTTTGCTTTGTGTGAGGGGGTGGCTTCAATAAATGAGAGGGTGAAGAGTGATTGTTGCTTGTTGCTTGTTATAAGAGGAGAGAAAGGAGAGTGGGGAATTCCAATGGGGGGTTTCTATGGTGATCAGAGAGGGAACAGGTATGGATTTGGTGTCATTGATAGAGATGGAACGATGAGGAATGAATGGATGATTGAATGAATAGAGTCAAAAAGAGAAACGGGTTAAGAGAGAGAGAGAGAGAGAGGCCAATCAGCAATGCATTGAGGAACTTGAAGAATAAGTCTCTGGTTTTGTGGAGAATGGAAAGAACGGTTAACCTTAGCCTGTTAGCCAAGCACTTTTCAATTTTTTTAAATTATTTTCTCTTTGGTTTTGTTTAGAAATCCTCAAGTCCTATGTAGCAAGATATTTTGTAAGGAAAAGTCTAGGGGAGTAAATTTATTAAATTTTGGTTAGCAGTAAAATAAAAATGAATAATTTTATATTATTTGATGAAATTTCATACCATTAAAAATATTATTAATAACTATTTAATAATTACAAATCATAAAAGTTATCGGTGTCATAGCACTGCTCGTTTTCTTAATTGTGCTTTATTTACTTGTTGGGACATCAATTCGGTGAAAAAGATAGTGGATTAGTAGTTAAGAAGATAGGAGTAGCTACAAAATTAGCTCGTCACCTA
>NC_029789.2:146807677-146809296 GCF_000816755.2 Arachis ipaensis | reverse complement strand
ATTTTAAGGCACCATATTTCTATTTATTTTTTATTTATCAAATACTGTTAGTGTTCTATATTTATAAATAAACACACCCTTTACTGAATGGTCAACAAGACTACATGAGTAATTCCTTATTTGAACAGAAGGTAAGGTGCTAATTATTTCCCATTGACAACATTTATGATGATGATGTAACTAGTATAAGATATTGAGGAAGATTATACTATTCTATGATCAGTGCATTTTATTTAATCATTTCTCTATTATTTTCATATACAAATTAAAGTAAATTTACTATTGGAATCTATTAAATTTAAGGATAAAAAATTAAAACCAAAATATTTAAATGAGAGTTGTTAATAAAACTATGAAAAAATAAGAAAAAGAAAAATGAAAAAATTTTATTGCTATGTTGTTTTTGTGGTGTCTTGTGAAAGAATAATACTATTTATTTATACTAATTACTAAATTGATTTTAAATTTTAAAATAAGCTAAAATAATTAAAATTTTTAAATAATTCTGTTTTAAAAAAATAAACATAACTAACTTAAAAAAAATAAACATAACAAATTTTATTCTTAAAAAAAAAAAAATAACAAATAAAAATAACACAAAAATTTAATAGTTGTACTATCAAATTTTGTTAATTATGGAATAGCAATACTCTGTCTATAACTAAAAAATATGTGTATTTGAAGAATAAGTACACACACTGACACACTTCCAATATAGGGTAAAAGAAATACCGTTAATTTTTTGCTGATTGAAAGCAGTGTAAATCATCATCATCATACTCATCTTCTAAATTCTAAAATTAATGGTGTATTTGTGTTAAAAAAAAAATTCTTCGCATACTTATATTAAAAATGTTTGTTTATTTATAACATTTTGGATATTTAATTTGTTGTTGTATACTTATATATATAGCATGCATTAGAAGACACAAAATATAGTATTAGTAGAAAATTTTTTACGGTATTTTTTTTATCTAAAATAAAATTTAAATTCCTAATGTTTATTTAAATAAATGAATATACTAACTACTCAATCAATTTAAATTAGTTTAGTGTTAGTAGAAGTTTAAAACATATTTTGGTACAGATTTAATCCAGCTTCTAAAAAAAACATTTAATTAACCACTTTTCCCAATATTTGATTTGCATTATTTTGAGAAGCATAATACAGCTAAGTACAGTTATAATATTTGACAAACTCACAAGTCAAGATTATATTATTAGCTAAATTTATTTGAAACACATAGCATTATAAGTATGTGATTTAGCTGAAACTTCTAACCTATGCATGTGACATTTTCTATACCATAAATTTTGATTTTTTTTCCCTAAAAAGAAAACGTATAAATAAATGAAATAAAATAAAATAAAAATTGAAATAATGATTAATGAATAAGAATAAGACGGAACAGAAATGTATTACGCAAGTATTGTCAAAACTTGATGCCCAAGAAGGCTCTAGAAGCGTCCTTGTCACTTGGCAGCACACATTACCTGGGAAATTAACAGGGTCTCCTCGTTCATACTATTTTTAATAAACTAGTTGCGAAAATAAGAGGGGAGAAAAAAGTTATGAAAACTATTTTTAGTGGCATTGGAACATTTTACCAAAAATTAAA
>NC_029789.2:146801177-146807501 GCF_000816755.2 Arachis ipaensis | reverse complement strand
ACTTTAGACTAGGTCAGGCTGAATAACAGACCAGACTTAATACTTTAAAAAAAAGTTTATAGTAGACTGCAGGCCAGGTTCAGATCAATTAACTACATGAGAGGCCTGATAAGAGCAAAGTCTCACTTAGCTTGACCTGTTTCTACCCTACTTATTAGGACACATTTGGCCTTTTATTTATAGTATTTAAAGAGTAATTATCTATGATGTAGATGGACACGGGACACGGCATAACATGAAAGATATAGACATACAAATTTTAAAATCTTATAAGACACATAGATACGTATATATATATATAGTTAAAATATTTTTTATTTTAATAAATAATAATATATATTATTTCTAAATTTATTTTAAAAATTCATGTTAAAAATAAGATTGGACACGCTGATACGTGATAATATTTTAATATGTCTAACTGTGACTAGAGTAAAATTTTTTATTTTTTAATAAGACACAGTTAGATACAAAAAATACGGATATCGAACAAATATCAATAATTATTGTATCTAAAATATATATAAATATATCCGACATACAAATACAACAACTCAACAAAGTATCCGTCTTCCTAGCTAGTTATAAAGAAGATCTCGATGAAGCTGTGCAGAGTGCACAAGATTTTACATGGATACCATCTTGATTACGTTTTTATGGGTTAGTATGCGTTCGAATGGGCTATCTTTGGGCCAATCATGCTTTTAGGCCCGGTTTAAAAGCTATACTGTGATAACGATTTTGTTAGTAAAAATTAATGTACTTTATAATTTTCATGTAAAATAATACTTTTAAATAATAAGAGTTTTATAAGCTAATTTTTCAGAACATACAATGGCTTTGATGGGTTGACTGGTGTTTATTATTAAAAAAAATTTAAAATTGATCCGGATCTTGTAGCTAACAACTTAACATCTTAGTTTAATAAGAAAAAAAATCAAAGAAATCGGTAGATGTAGCTTAACGTCGTAGTATTTTCACTGTTTCTAATCCAGTGTTCACTTGGGAAAAAGAAACCAGAATAAATTGTTCCTAAAATGGGAAAAGAGAATAAACCTCAGGTTAAAAAGTAAAAAGGCTTTTAAAAAAGACAGTTACTTTGCCATGCAATCATAATAAATTAATAATTTCTTTTCTCCAATGCTCTTTCCAGAAATAAGTAATTGTCATTTGACAGCTAATTCAGCATTAGCCCTTTGTAATACTGTAGTAGCTATCAAATCAAATTATTGCTTAGTAATTTAATAGAAATAAAAAACTTTTAAAAGAAGGTGGTTGGCGATATAGCCTTTTTATTTATGATACTGTGTTTTATTATTATTATTGACATTTGAAACTTCAAGATAATTTCTAATTCTAACTGATGTTGATGGCCACAATTTTTTTTTTTTTTAAATTAAGATGTCCACAAAATTTTCTTCTTTTCTTCCTGGGGCAATTTTACATATGGTATCTTTATCTTTAAAAACCCAGCCAGAATCATGAGATTTTAACTCAATAGTAGTAACTACTAGTTAGAGTGGTAAGCATGTTGGTTAAATATTTTGTTGTAATTAGTAAGCATGTTCCTTTCACAGCTTTCATGGGTTGTTATGGAATATTTTGGGATGATGTTAAAGTTGTAATGTGATAAGATATTTTTCTACTTTTTCCTTGGTCTTCAACCAATATGTTGCATTAGCTTTTGGCCACTCAACATGATAGCCCTGACCTAGAATATGTTAGCTTAGCTTTCCTTAAAACTTTTGCAGATACCCCTTCAACTAATTAATTAGGTTGAGAACAGAGCACTTTTCTAATCATTGCTGATTATGTAAAATTACAATGATTCTCCTTTTATTTAGTATATATGCTCATAACGACACCTCTATAAGAATACTCATGTGTTAGTACAAGAATGTTCAGCATACATACACTCCCAAAATGTAGGAAGGTAATGTATAGTTGTATACAATGTGTAACATTGCATGGTTCCAAGAAAACTCAATGTCAATTAATTTACCCTAATTGTCAATGGCATTCAAACAATTACAATTAGGACTCCAATTTGGATTCACAAAACATGTAACAGTGGAACAGCTGAGACTCAAATTACATTCTACATGGGTTTGTTTACTTGCAACTTTAGGAAATCTCAAAATATCACTTCTCTTATTGTTGATCTAAATCTGCACGCATAACCACACTTCAACAATAAATGCCAGAAAATTTTCATATACATGATAAATATACAATGAATTAAGATATACAACTAGAGGCTAGAGATAGTGAAGCTTGTTACAACTTTTACAAGGCGTATTGTGAGTTTATAAACAGCTGAGAAAGCCAGTAATTGGGAATTGGTTATTCTCTCATGGCATCCAGCTTCTCCTTGGTGCTGAAATCAATAAAGGAGCTCTTTGCAGATCTTTATCCGGTGGTAGGAAGTACCTTTCTGTTAGACAAGTTGGAAGTTATCAGATCATTGTAGTTGAAAACTTGAATATAATATGTTCTAATCTCATACGACTAAAAATTAAAGTAAACACAAAGTCCTATGTGACATAAAACCAGATGAAAGCCACTGCCAATTAAAAAACAATATTAGTGTCTTAATTAATATTAATTTAAGCCTATACATCAGCAGAAGCAGGATGTAAGCCTCTAAACAACTATAGCGCTTAATTTTTGTCCTTATGAAGACACCTAATTAGTAACAAAACTATTCATATAAGTCACCAAAAAAAAAAAAAAAACTATTCATATAAACAATGTTAAGAAACAAACAAGAACATTATATAGTGTAATAGTAGTACTTAATTTCGTCACATACCTGATGGACTAGAAAATCCAATTTTGTTATTGTTCCACATCCACCCGTTCCAACAAATGGATCAAGTTGATTAAGAAACTCATCCCAAAAAAAGTTCGAATTTTCATCATACCAGTTGCAAACCCTCTCTCCCTTCACATCCTTTCTCTTCCCTTGCCGCTGAAGAACCCCAAAGCCTAGGAATCCCAGAGCATGTTGAGCACTCATTTGGCGGTGCCAAACCAGAAGAAGTACTAAAATGACCCCAACCGCGAGAAACAAACGGAGGTGTCATAGACAGCACCCACCTACTATTCTTACTCCCCTTATTACTACTACTACCTTCACCAACTTCACTCTGCAAAACGACGTCGTAGCTTGCCGAACGCTTCATCCCACCACAACCACCACTACACTTATGATTGGCTTCCAGAATCTGCTTCCTCAATTCCTCAGGCAACCTCAAAGTGAACCTCTCCAAGCTCTTCCCCGGCTCCACAAGAGAGTGACCCGTAGAGTGCGACCTCACCAACAACCCAAAAGCTCTCACCTTTGAGGTCCCATTACACTTCCCAACAACCCCATCAACTCCCTCACCATCCCCACCTTCGTTCCCATCACAAGAAACCTCACCCATTCTCCCAGACATTTCATCGAACATATGGTTGGCACTTCCCTCTAACTCCTGAATCTCAACCTCGAACTCCATGTTTTCCGACTTCATCTTGGCCCTGCAGACAGGACAAGTCACGTGCGAGGCGAGCCACGCGTCGATGCACTCAGGGTGAAACACGTGACTGCACTTGGGCAAAAGTCTGAGCTTGTCCATGTCCTTGAACTCGCTCAAGCACACAGCGCACTGAAGCGACGCACTGTGACCCGTTTTGAGGTGCTTCACGGTGGAATAAACCATAATTGGGAACGTGGAGAGCACCTCCGGATCGACGCCACGTGGAGCAGTGGCGGCGTTGGCAGCGGCAGCTCCCTGAAGGACGTAGCTTTCATTGCAGTGGCGAATGTAGACGGCGCAGAAGCCAGTCATGAAGAATGCGAAGATGAGAACGACGAGAATAATCGCAATGGAAGGGTTTCCGTCGTTGTTTTGGGTGACTACTGGTGGGTGAGCTGACGGAGCCGCCAATTGAGCAGTAATGTTGGGTACTGATAGAAGGAAGATGGTGGTGATGACGTGGCAGTACCTGAGGAAATTCATCGGGTAAGGTGGTTGTGAATTGTGTTTATGAGAAATGAAATGAGATATGAGATGAAGTGAGGTGGTTATAACAAATAATTATATACTGAAAGTTGGTTCGTTTAAGGTTCAAGAAAAACGGTTTAGTTTGGCGGCAAAAAAACAGAATCACTGTAACTAGAAAACCGGGAGTAGTAGTACATTGGTTTGGTGAACACTATGGTCTACCAAGTGGCGGCTAAATTACTCAACAAAAATATTGTTGGTACATTAAAATCAATCAGTAATATATTTATTTATAATTTAATATATGTTTTATATTAATAACTGATTTTAGTATACACATAGGATAATAGTCGATTACTCAATTTACATGTGTTTCTTATTGGTATTTAAAAGGATTTTATTGTATCTTATTTGGTCAAATTTATTCATTAATTTATTTGCATCTTTTACACTAATTAACTTTTGTTTTGCAAATTGAGTGTATATATGCTCTCTTATTTTGTTTTACAATTGTACTTTTTTGGGTAAGTTAAAGTTATATAAGTTTAATACTCATAAATGATTCGTCCAGAATCATTCACTTACATAAAACACTTTAATAACAATAATACAACATAATTTTAATATATATTTTTTTCAAAAATAACATAATAATATACTAAAAAAATAAATTATAAAAAAAAAAAATGAAAATTCTTAATCTAATTTCATTTTTTTTGTAAACTTCACTTGAATAATATATTATTCAAAAATCTTTATTTACAGATAAGAAGTAGTTAATTGCTAAGAAAATACGGCAAGTTAATAGAAACTTGTACAGGTTGGTAGTGAACCATCATCAACTTAAAATGAGTTGAGTTCAAATTGAATTCTTTCTTTGACTTTTCAAACTTTTATTACTTGCTTATTTTAATTTATGATATTTCTAGTAAGTAAATAATGTTCATCTAATTATTACCCATCAAAATTTCATCAAAATTCTTCAGTAGTTTAAACTTATCTAACAAGTTATATATCCAAATGAATTAAATGTAAGAGAATATAAAATGAGATTAAATACCATACCACAAAATAATATTTCTCATTGCATGCACTTGAGTACTAAATTAATAGGGTGAGTATATGTTCCAAACAAAATTGTTAGTCAAACTAAGCTCCACTTTCGCCTGCACAATCTATAGACCTCAAATGGAATTTGGTGTGCCGTATGAACTATTGTAATATTAATTTCTTATGTTATCAAATTGACTATAATAGAAATTTAACAGGTAATATAAAACATGGCCTAAAACCTTGCTATACAGGTAGAGAGGTTTCTAGCTTCATCGTTTGATACAGAGGCTGCACGGATAGCGGGTACTCGATTATTCGTTTGAATTCGAACCAAACTAATTAAATTGGTTCTGAAACTAACGGGTAATCAGGTCCAACCCGAACTAAACCGATAACTTTTGTTAATAATTGGTTTGGGTATCGATTTTGGGGTGTAGAACCGAACTAACCCGCGAACTCGATTATATATTAATTAAATAAAAAATAAAAAAATATATATGATTTTTTTATTAAACAATAATTATTCATTATTAATATGTTTTGATTTTAATAAATTTAGTTTTTAATGTATTTGGTGTTTAACATGTTTAGATTATTTTTATTGATGTTACATGTTTATTGTATTTGTTGAATTTTTAAAATAAAAAATTAGTTTTTTTATGAATTTCAAAGTTATTGAATATCCAATTACCCAAATCGAACCAATTCATTCTTAATCAATTTGATTTGGTTCGAATATATGTAAAAAAAATACAAATCTAAACCAAACCGAATCAATTACATTTTGATTCATTCGATTCTAATTTTATCATAAACACCTACCTGTACTCACCCTATAGACATCTATCTCGTTCCCTAATATTTTCACCAACCAAAAATCCAACGTGGCTTTTGTTTGTCTCTAACCACATTCGTGTGATATTTATCGGCTATTAAAATCTTGCAACGTATGTAACACCACGTGCTGTGTTATTACTACTTACACGACACTTAGTAGAAATCAAGTAGAAAAAGTAACAATGGTACTATATATTTATGCTTAGATTATTGGCGTTATTAGTAGTTAGCATATATGATGATGATGCGTAATCATATGGTGAAAAGGAAATTAAAGCAGCTGAAAAAGAAAAGCATTTAAAACAACTTTACCTTCTTCGTCTCTAGGTTTTGCTTTCCGGGCAAGTTTAATTTTTTTTCTTTTTTAATTGTTATTATTAAAGTAATTGACTAATTGTTTTGTAAATACACACATCTAGATCATCCTGATAATTGCCCACTATTT
>NC_029789.2:146794582-146800284 GCF_000816755.2 Arachis ipaensis | reverse complement strand
AATATATATTTTAATACGTATTTTAAATATTTGTGATATAAAGAGTTTAATTATTATTTAAAAAATATTAGTTTATATTTTTTAAAATATTTTAATTTAATTTGATATATTTTAATTTTATTTATTTAACCATTAGATTGGACTTTATATTTGTAGACTTAAGATTTTCTGTATTTTAACTTAATAAAAGATTATAAATATCTCATAAATTAGGATAGTCTTAGTATAGAACGATTTAGAAGTTTAAAAACTCCTTTTTGGTTTCATAATAAAATTATGGTGTGAACAATTGAGGTTAAAGAGTCTCTCTCTTATTATATCAAAAAATTAAATAAAAGATTAAGAAGTCTATTCAAATTAATTTTTAAATCACCACGTTGACAAGTTAGGTTAAAGAGTCCTTTTTTATTACGTTAAAAAAATAAATAAAAAATAAAATAATTCTCTTTATATTCAATTTCAACTAATTTTTTTATTTTTATTTTAATTACAATTTATCTTTTTTATTTAAATTTAATTTTTATTTTATTTATCCTTTTATTTCTTTATGATATTGGTTCTTCCAAATCGATTTCTTCCTCTTTGTTCTAATCATATGCCCGGTTTGAGCCAAATTATTATAGTTTGTGATGAATCTTTGATGGGTTTTGTTTAGCTTTTTTTATTTTGAATTACACGTCATTGAAAATTGACTCCTTAATGTCCCCTCCCCCCCCCTCTTTTTCGTTTTTGTTTCAATGCAAAATCAATTTAAAATGATGACAAAAACTATACTAGCTAGGCCCGACTAAAAATATCTTGTATCTAACTAAATACTAATGAATAATGATGTTTACATATTGTCCTTTATCCACAAAGAAGGTGGGCAATAGCCTTCATAACTCAGTGTGTTTGTTTGAGGTGAAAATGAGAGGAAGAAAAAGGAAGAAAAAGAAATTAAAAGAAAAATAATTTTTTTTTGTTTGGTTGAGAGGAGAAATGGGAGAAGAAAAAAAATGGAATAGAAAAATATTGGTGAAATTCACTAATTTTTTTCCTCTAACAATAGAGAGAAAATGGAGAGAAAACTAATTTTTCTCTCTTCTTTTAATATTACCCTTTTATTTTTTTAATATATTTTATAATATAAGGATAAAATTGTCTTTTTATACTATTTCTTTCCTTCTTATTTTCCTTTCATCTAAACACATCTAAAGAAAATAAAAATCCACTCAAATTTTTTTTTCCTTTCTTTTCTTTCTATTTCTTTCCTTTCTATTTCTATCCTTCCAACCAAACATAACGTAAATATACAAAATTGTGGCATAATAAGGATTATAAGTGAGGTGCTGTTGGTGTATGTCAATTTGTGATATAAACATAGAAACTTTTTGGAAATGAAGCACCAAGAAAAAATTTCGTATCATAGATTCATAGTTAATTAGTATTTGTTCTAGAGTTTATTGCTGCACATATATCATTAGTATCACATATGCATCACAAAGTATAATTTCCAAAATAATTAATGACATAGTACATATGTTAACTTTTCCGCAGTAAGTTAGAGCCAAAAGTTGGAAGATAAGATTAATATTGGGAGTGAATCATAACCAACTAAACTTGGTGCTTAAATAAATATCGAAAATTTAAATTTCATTTTGTGTATGCAATAATCCTTAGCAAATCATCCACAAATAATGTGTCTTGACGGATTATATTTAAAATTTAGTTTTTGATCATATTTTTTCTCAATTTAAGTTTTACTAATTTAAAAAAATACTATTTATAATGATGAAAAAGTTTATTACATAATATCTATAAAATATCTGAAATGTGCAATATATAAATAACTTTCAACAAATAAGAAGTCTTTTTTTAATGTGTCATTCATAATATAAATAGCAATATAATTTTTTATAATCTTATGAAAACTTTTTTCACTAACACTTGTAAATTATTTATTTACATAAATCTAAATACTTTAAATCATTTAATCCAAATATTCCTTTTGATATTGAACCATTTAATCCTCCAATTTTTATTTTCCAATCTAACAACAATTGAAAAAACGCATTCTAAAACAAAAAATGCCCTATGTCAGACGCCATCCAAAAAGCCCAACGCTCATGTCTCTCGTATCCAAAGTAAAAACAAACAAACATGTCCACCAAACTTGTTGCACGAGCTTATTAGTGGCCCAAGTTAGAGGCGTCTCAAAACTCGCCGAGATCCAAACTAAAGACTTTCCCTTATTTAAGTTGTTACCAACTGGCATTATAAGTACAACATACTTGCATTCTAACCCTACTCACTATTTCTCATTTTCAATCTCAGAACAGAACACGGCTACTTCTTCTTCTTCGGCGCCGCCTCCTCTGTCCAGCCTTGTAGCGTCGTCCGCGCCGACCAAGACCACCGCGTGCGAGTTCAGATGCGGTGGCTTTGGTGGTGACCTCCGCACCATCGCCGCCCTTGCCATGTCAAGATCTACGTTTCACACCGTTGCTGCTCCATCATCGAGGGCCGCGAACGTTCTCGGCTTTCCCTTCGTGGCGGCGGTGTCCTCGGTGCGGCTTTCTACCGCTACGCCAGCCGTCTTGCACGGTGACGCTTCTGGCACGGACTTCAAGTACAGATTCGTGTTCTCTACTTCTTCTTCTGTGTGTTCTGGATTCATCGCTAATTCTAGAATTTTTGTTGCTGCTCTCTCTAATTCTGCATCTTCATAATCTGAATCTGAATTCCGGAAATGTAGATCTGTGATTGTTGAATTTTCTACTACTAGATTTGTGGAATTGTTGTTGATTAGTTGAAATTCTTACTCTGAATTGGCTTGAATTTATTTAGGTGATGGAAATTCTTGTACGAAGTCTGGAAACTGAGTCAAGCCTGCATCGGAAGGTGTGGACCTATTTTTCCTTGTTGACTCCATTGCTCAAAGTTCTCGTGGTCTGAAAGGTGATTGTTTGTGACTTGTGAGTCTTGAATCTTGCTTACAGAAAGGGAAGATGTATATATGTGCTTGTTTATACATTCATTTTGAAAAATAGATCTCTTTTCTCTCAGGTGATTGTGGTGCATATTCATCTGCTATGCAAGCTGTCCTCTCACGCCTATTGTGTGCTGCTGCTCCTCCTGGACATACTTGGCAAGAAAATCGCAGCCAGCGTCTTAAGGCAAGTGATATTCCAGTTTACTTAAAATATTTGTGCTTTTTAGCTTTTTCATATATCTTTCCTTTGAATCACTATTCTCTGTAACCTTTCCTTGCAATTGCTTATGTTTTAAGGCTGTGGTTGGATGGAGAGAAGAATCCTTCCAGAATCCATTATTCGTTGTCATATCCGGGAACTGGACACCTATCATAGTTCAGCATATGTTACCTGTTAGAGAAAGGTTTGAATTTGTTGTGATAAAAAGTTCGTCCTGATATTCTTTCATGCTTGTAGGTAGTGGTGTAGTTACGACCCAATTCGGCATCATTATACAGTAGACGATCGAGCCTTGGTATTAGTAGAAAGAGCCTTTGTATTAGTAGAAAGATGTCCTGACTATCCCTCAACACTGCCGCATGTGCCCTTCCAGAATTCCACGTAGTGCCGAAATCATGAGGTGCATCTCTGCCAATATGGTAGCTGGGAAGACTTTGTACGGTACAGATTCTTCTAGGATATTCCCCTCCTCCGCCTCCCGGGGGTCCACGGGAGGCATAACGAACATATCTATGCCATTCATTTTGAAGTATGTGGTGCTTTTGATTTCCGCCAAACAAAGAAAACAAAGTTAATACTGGTTTCAGAAATTAGCAATACTCAACAACATCTAAATTCTGAAACTAGTATTAACTTTGTTTTTTTTGTTGGGGAAACAAAAGCACCACATACTTCAAAATGAATGGCATAGATATGTTTGTTATGCTTCCCGTGGAGGCGAAGGAGGGGGAGATCCTGGAAGAATCTGTACCGTACAAAGTCTTCCCAGCTACCATATTGGCAGAGGTGCGCCTCATGATTTCGGCACTACGTGAAATTCCGGAAGGGCACATGCGGCCGGTGTTGAGGAATAGTCAGGACATCTTTCTATTAATACCAAGGCTCGATCGTCTAATGTATAATGATGCCGAATTGGGTCGTAAGTAGTGGTTAAATTTTAGGGCTGGCCCTAACCCTCCAAAATAATACTAGCCCACAGCCCTAAAATTACAAAATTTTATTTTATAAGCCCTAGCCCTCCCAACAAAAATGAAAATAGGACTGGTCCTACAAGCCCCAAAACCAAAGAGGCTGTTTTGGTCAAAAACCTTTTCTTAGCTGCTGATCCTCACCTTAGACCCTTGATGCAAAAAGATGATAAATTGAGTGTTTCGCAGTCCTTCACCCCTGGCTCAGTAAATTTATGCTCATTTATTTATTTATTTTATAAGTTGTTCAGTTTCTGAGAAAATGAAAAGATATAATAAAAATAAATGGTGCTAAAGAAAATTTTGTTGGTTCCATAATTTCAGTTTTGTCATTAATTGAATGCAACAAATTTGTTTTAATAAATGAAAAATATTAGATGATTAATATTTTTATTTTTATCTTATATTTAAATTAATATTAGTTAATTATCTTTTTTTAGACTAAAAGTATTAATCCATTTGTATTCTCCTTATTGCTAAATATGACTGACACAAACAAAATAAAAAAAAACCCATACTATATGATTAAGAATTTTACATACAAATTACCCATTCAATAATATGTTTTTTTAGGCTATATTTAAAATGAGGATTAGGTGGGATTGATAACATGTTTAAAAACCCCAAATCATATTTTTCTCTTATTAATTTTTTTATGTTTAAAAGCCGCAACAATATTTTTTGATTGATTGATAACATGAAAGAATACAAGCAACATACACCCCAAAGACCAAAGGTGCAAGAATCCACATGTTTAGAAATAAGATGGCCATGAATGATATTCGTAAGCTGTACTTCTATTTCCCTAACGACCCAGCAGGGCATGAGCCTGGGGCTGGGGCTGGGGCTGATCACCATTGAAGCTCGTTAATTAGTATTTTACACATCTTTTTTTATTTTGAAGCTCTTACCGAATATTCAGATTAACGGTAAAAAAAATGTCACAATTTATCTTATATGGCTATGACTGATGTTACGATTACACAAGTCACTTTATTATATATCTTGACAATTTGCATAAAAAGAATTATTCCATTTTAAAGTTATTATTTGAAGTATTAAAGATAACAAAAAATTGTTACGTTAAAAATTAATTACATTATGTATTTTTAGATATACTAATTTACATATTTGTTTAATTAACTAATCAACCATTAAATAATCAAATTTGTAAAAGACGAGTAAATTAAACTTACTTATAATAAGATAATAAACTTTTAATAATATATCTGATTCGTGACTTTATAGTTCTGTTTTTATTGTGCATTACGAGTCATAACTCGATTTTATTTGCTTTCATTCTAAGTTTGTAACGGACGATTTTAATAATCGACCAACGATCATGACATCAACTCTATGCCTATAAAAGATAAAACTCTATGCCTATAAAAAATAAATTTTTATATCTTAAGACACGTACACAAAAGATAAGTTATATTTTATGTTTAATCTTTTATAATATTTATAATAATAAATATTTAAGCACACTGACTCAATAATTTGAGTTTATCCTAAACTATTTAGAATTTTGCTTTCCTAGGAT
>NC_029789.2:146785614-146794440 GCF_000816755.2 Arachis ipaensis | reverse complement strand
TTAGAAGTTAAGATAAAGTTACATTTACAATCTGTTTGGAAAGCTTCAAAAGTTATTATGTTGAGTTTTTGACTTATGAAAAGTAATAGTATTAATGTCTGGTGTATTTTTTAAAATTAAATTGTAACTTTCTAAAAAGTTATTTAAGTGCTTATAGAGAAGTTAACAAAAATGACTTCTCTCATAATAAAAAATTATTTATCACATTTTTTTTTAAAAATAAACACTTTTAGAACTAAAAACTAAATACAAAATAATTTATTTATAAGCTACTTTTAATATAAGTATTTATTGTTTAAATTATTTTTTTTTTAAAATTAATTAAGTCGTTTATTCAAATTAGATCATATTCTACTTATAGCTATGGGCTTATTATTAGTGCTAATTTAATTAGTTTAATGCTGGTCACCCAAAAAAAAAGATTAGTTTAATGCTTAGACTTCAAGGAATATGGCATTATAATAAATATAGGAATTAGTAGCAAATTCAAGGGTCACCCCAACTTTGTATTAACCAAGAAAGTTAATTACATCGTGTAAAATTCACTCATTCTTCAAATTCCTTTTTTCACATGCATGCCTTCCTTTTTTTATTATTAAATTAAGGAGTATTTTAACCATATTTTAAATTGTGAAATTTTAAATTAAAATAATGGTGTATATAAGACTTATATATGTTAAAGAATTATGATTTTTTTTTTCGTTTATCATAAATATTCTTAGATAGATATCCCTAATTAATTACTTTTGGTTTTCTGGGATTGCTTATTAATTACGTTTATCATATATAACCAAATATGCCATCATAAGGGATCAAAGTCTTATTATATAAATAACAATGGTATTAGAGACACAGTCATATGATGCTGATCTAAATATCCGGCAGATATCATAGAATAGGTTATACAATGTTTACATATCCATTGACATAACAAAAAAAATGGAAATTTTTTTCAGCTTCTTAACCTGTGTTTTGCATGCCAGCAGCAATACCCTTCATTGTCAAGATAAGTGTGTCCTCCAAACCAGGAGCATACTCACTTTTTGGGTTGAGTTTCACAAGTTCTGCAGCTGGCTTGCTTGATTCCATGAATTCCTTTGACAAATGTGGCCTTAACTTGACATGGTAGTTGGGGTCGCGGATTCTCTTCAACGTGTAGTCTTGTAACACATTCAGGATTGTGATGAGTCGCGAAGACGAAGCCTTTGCTTCAAGTAGGGGTCACCTTCAAGAAGATCCCTGTGCCCATCAACCTACAATATACCTTCATTGTGCCTTAAATTTGAGGTGACTTCTTCAGCATTCGCCACGTCTTCTGATGTGATATCAGGGGATTGGTTCTGTCCCATAGGAAATTCATCATGCTACAGAGAACGCTTAGCTACAGAGCACAATTTGAGTTATTGATTCCTGCTCAACATTATTATGTAGCACCCTCTATATAGCAAGAGTCCATAGTTCTTGTAATAAAAGCTCCAACTTTATATTAAATAAAAATACCTGTTATAATAACAAAAAATAAAATAAAATTTTAATCAATAATTTTATATTCTTTACTTTTTTTTTATTTTATTTTGGATTTTAATTTATTACTAAAAGTTAATGAAATTCTATTGATACTAAAATAAAGTTACAAAAAGGTCCATAGGGTAGAATAAGTAAAATAATGTGATACCCACATTACAACATCCAAATGAAACAACCTAAGATCTAAAATGTTTGTCTTTCTCTTTCTCGCCGTCTATTATATTATCGATTCTATTATATAAAAATCAATTTTTTACATTTAATGATAGAGTCAACGTAGCATGTTTTTGAGAGTGTTTCTTAATTTATTTTGTTTAACTCATTAAATACAATTCATTATGATGCATTAATTATATCAACTAATTGATTTGATTAGATATTTAAGTATCACACAATTTAAAATTATGTATATTGATTTGATTTTTATGATATATAAATTTAAGGAATAAATTAAAATAATATAACTTATTACTTATTTAATTTGAATACAACAAATACAAAATTAATTTAGTCAAAAGTTTATTATTTTCTAATCTTCTATACATAAAAATGACAAAACAAAATTGTAAGAATAATCTTCTTATCGTTTTTGCTATTTTAATTTTAGTTTCTTTGCTTTTTTTATGTGTAATTTTATTTTACATTAACTTTGTATATTTAATAACAAAATATACTCATATTAATTCTATCATATAATAATATATTTTTCTCCTATGTTAATCAAAGAATTTCAATAGTTATCAACTACATCTAATAGAATGATTGAGAAGTGAGAACTATGACAAGTTAAACCCAGATTCAAAATGCTGAAACGAAGGAAAGAAAACAGTGGATATATGATTAGAGAAAAATATATAATAACAAGAAATATACTAAAACTAGATTTTTCCTCCAACTAATAAAAGTGAGGTGTCAATTTCTCATGAATTCATTTTTCCTCTAAAATGAAATCACTATTTTCTCTTCTAAAATTATTTTAGAAAAATATCTTTATTATAATTATAGTACAATTAACATTTAACGAATAATGTATGATTATACTAATTTAGGAAAATATCTTTATTATAATTATATAAAATCAATATTTAATACATTATCAACTAATAAAAGTGAAGTGTCAATTTCTCATGAATTCGTTTTCCCTCTAAAATAAAAGCACTATTCTCTCTTCTAAATTTATTTTAGAAAAATATCTTTATTATAATTATATTCCAATATTACAATTATATTACAAGTAGCATTTAATGAATAATGTATAATTATAGTAATTTAGAAAAATAAAATAAAGTCCAGTAATTTATCTTTCGACTGCACACGTATGTATAATAACTTTTAAGGAGTCAGTATAGTAAATATGGTCGATGATTGTAAAACTGTATACTAACATTGATATAATATTATTTCATGTATATATTTTGCAGGTATCAAAGAAAAGTGTTGAGTTATTTTTTAGTAGGTTTAAATTATTTATTGTTTATTAGAGAATTTTGTGCATTAGAATTCTCTAATAATTTATTATTTATTTTGAGCTGATTTTGATATGTTCTTACTTGACAATAAAACAACATATAAAAAATTGTTGGTGAGTCTAAGTATTATTAGGTTATTTATACATTGAGTATATATGTTTGATTTATTAAAAAAAGTAAATTACTAAAACTAATTAATAATTATTTTAGACTTAATACATTTAATACTAAATTAAAAAAAATAAATAATACATAATATTTTACATTTTTATTAATCAAATTATTATAATTCAAATTAATCTTAATAAAATAATTTAAAATTATAATTTCAATCTTATCACGTGCATGACACGGGCTATTACACTTTTAAGGATCATGAGTGAGGTGCTGTTGGTATGTCAATTTGTGATATAAACATAGAAACTTTTTGGAAATGGAGCACAAAGAAAAAATTTCATATCATAGATTCATAGTTAATTAGTATTTGTTCTAGAGTTTATTGCTGCACGTATATCATTAATATCACATATGCATCACAAAGTATAATTTCCAAAATAATTAATGACATAGTACATATGTTAACTTTTCCGCAGTAAGTTAGAACCAAAAGTTGGAAGATAAGATTTTCTTTTTTTTTTTTTAAGTAAAGAGAACTTAACACAATAATAAGGTGGAGCGTTAAACAAACAGCTGAATATTTTGATAATCTAATCAAATAGAAAAAAAAATAAAAGTTATATTCTATTTGAAATAGTGTTAAAACTGCTCATAATGTTTTTTTTTTTTTTTGAATTATTGGTTCTGATCAAATTATTTTTGGAAGTTTATGAAATTCATACTTCCTATCTTATTAATTGTTACTAAATCTAACTTTTAATCTAATTTATTCATTTGGAGATATCATAACCTCGTTTAAAATTGTTATATTTTTTATACCAGTCATCAAATTAATTATCCTATAATTTGTGTATAAATATATGTATAGTCTGTTATATTATTTATAATTTTTTTCAATAAACTAAATTTCAATGAGTTATATAGCTTAAATGTCAAAGTCTTTCTATACTCATCTAAAAATTGCGGATTCGAGTCTCTTTATTTTTGGTAAAAAAAAAAATCAATTTGCATTACATTTAGTTGAATAATTATATGAAATGATTATGATATACTAGTTGTCAAATAAATGTTCTCAAAAATATTGTTAATACAAAACATAAACTTTAAAATTAAAATTAATTTACATATTATATAATTAATTTTTAAATAACATATTACTTATTAAAATATATTATATAGTATAAATAATTTATCTGTCATTTCACTCTAGTTATATATAGGATTAAGATCTTTTAAAGTGAATAAATTACTAAAATAATAAAATTATAAATTAATTATTTTTAAATTAAAATAGTAAAATTTATGTATGATAAAATTAAGTTTAATTACTTTGTTGATCTCTATAATTTTGCGAAAGTTTTAATTAGGTCCCTATACTTTTTTTTCTTTTTAATTGAATCCTTACACCAATTTTTTTTTCTTGATATAACCCAGATAAGAAGCAACTCTTCCCACACAACAAGCTTTTCTTCCTTTGCATACGCCCCATATACTAGACAGAAGCACAACGGAAGTTATTTTTTGACAACACCCCATCCACACATAAGCATCTAACTCCTTTATAGCAGTTATGCATCTTAAAGACTGTTTCATCCCACATCAATAGCAGGCCACCTAACACACTTTCCACCCCTACAAACTCCCATCAAACTGCATCATTTTTCCAAAGTTGGACTACTTTGAAATTGGTCAAATTTGCCTTCTTCGTCTCTATCAATCCTAGCATGTTCAGTTTAAATTTTCTCCTAAAGTTCTTTATCATACTCAATTTTTCAACTCTCGCTAACCTCCTAACATTCCGAGAGCTACAGATCATTTTACCGCATTTATACACATCTTTTTTCGATTTTTTGGTCAAATTCTTCTAGCCTTCTCCCTCTGCTTAGCTTGTTTTTTCTTCAGTGCTATCGCCTCATTCTGTGCTTGAAGTATCGCCATAATGTCATCTTCCTCATCGTACTGCACCGCTCCAGACTCCATTGCGAGCTCTCAAGCCTCTCTGTTTTCTTGCATTTCCTTTTCCCACATATTTTTTGACGTTTCAGTTTCAGTGTCACTTTCATCAACACCACTGGCCTTTTCCAAGTCCTCTGAACCAGCGTCATCTTTAACTAGCTCTGGCGCTACCACTGTTCCTTGTATCGCCGCTGCACCTGGGACTTCGTTTACTTTACCCTTCGACGAGCACGTGTGTCCCTGGCAACCATGTTTGCAACTTGCGACTTCCCCTTCCTTACTCAGCCTCATTCCACACCCGATCGCATCACAACCCTGTTCTTCCTCTAGCCTTACAGCAACGTCACCATTACAACCAGGCTCTGGACCAGGTCCCCCTTTAGCATAGTTGTCAGGACCGAACCGGTGATCGAACCAGTCAGATCACTGGATCACTGGGTCATTGGTTCAACCGGTGGGTCATTGGTTGAACCGATTGACCCGATCCTATGTAAATAAAAAACATAACATAGTCAAAAATTTAAAATACAAAATTTTACTAACATTTTAAAAATATCTAGCTATTCTAAAACAATATAAAACAGGAACAATAAGTATTTTGTTAATTTTACTCTATCATAAATATTTTTATTTTATTTTTATATTAAAATAACTATTATTTTTGAATTTTAATAATTTATTAATTAGTTTATATCTATTATACTATTATATACTACAAGTATATATAAATTTGCATATATATTAATAACAAGCGTAACAGTCTGGTGGTTGTAAGTATCACTTTTCTCCTTGATCAGGGGGGTTCAAACCCCATCTTTCACATTTTGGAGAAATTTTGAAACTCAAGCAGTTCGGTCGAACCGATCTTATTGATTTTGACTGGTTCACTTTGAATTTGACTGGTTCGCACCGGTTCGTTGCCTTATACGGTCCGGTTTTAATAACAATGCCCTTCGGCTCTGCCCGTCACCAAACCTCCACTTACTCGCCTCAGCCACGCTGCCAGAGTTGTTTCCCCACCCCGCTTCGTCAACCGAGCTGGAAGCTGTACACAACCGAATCATATGGAGCTGGAACTTTGCCTGCTACACGGCATCCGCGGCAGAACCCTACTAACCCGCTCCATCCCGGATCCAGAGTAGGAAGTAGCGTGTGGGCCTTTATGTTGCAAGCCCAGCCGCACTTCATTAGTCTTTGGTAACAAACAAAGGCTCCCAATGCTAGTGTGCTTGTTATTGGGCTCCTTGGTACCCAACCCACTCCTAGCTTTACTGGTAAGATCATCTTCAGCGACCATACCATATCTAACATAGTCCCAAGATATCGTCCTTTCCGAATTAGCCTCCGCACTATCAGCTGGGGATCCTGCAGTATCATCCTTTCTCTCCCTGGAATTGAATTCCTTAATGTTTGCTCTTGCCATTTTAGAATCCAAAAAACCGTTACTCTACTCATTCAAGTCTTCAGGACTAATTACAACTCTACCTTTTTGCGGTACTTCCTCCCTCGCCGCCGGAGCCCACAACTCCGGCTCTGCATCCCCCGCCCAGTCGCTGCATGCGGCTTCGATAACCACTACGGTCCCTGAATTTGTCCGCAGTTCCATAATCAGCTCCCATGACAAGACCATGATTTTCGTCGAAGGCATCCTTCATCACATAACCCGCTAAGCCAGGCACATCGCTTCCTACCTCCGAAACAAACACATCGAAACCCTTTGTTCCTACCGACACGCGGACCCGTTCCTAGATAACCTCAAACCTATTCGTATCAATCAGCACACGTCCAGCGCGAAACGACTTTGATGATATAGTAACATCATCGCAGGTCACCACCTCACCCCACTGGCCACTAATCTTACGGAACGTGTCTTCTGACCACACTTGTAGCGGAACCCCGAAGCATGCAAGCCACACTCTTCTCCTGTCACATCGCACATGCTCATCCCAATGGCATACGCTATGAAAGAAGCGCAAGAGGCTATCCATATAAGAGGTCAGGGCCGCTTCCACACTACGAACGCTATCAAAGATCAACAAAGTTTTGTGCGGCCCCATGTCACAAACTTTAACTACGTGAGGCTAATTCGTACGAGTTGTCTCGTTCAACAAACGGAAATTGATAGCTGCTGTTGAACTCCCAATGATACTCCTCTGCAGCCAGGGCAGGTTATCTTGCGCCACTAAGACTTCTACTTCCTTTGTATGGGTACCCTGCGCATTGTCCACCGAAATCCTTCCTTCCAAGTGATCCCTGGTCTGATCAGAATTTCTCCCACACTCACCCACCTCTTGATCGGCATGCCTCCGTTGTTTTAAGTGACTTCCAACCTGAACAAGACCTTTCCCACGATCAGCCACCGCAGCACCCGTAATGCTCCTCGGACCTTCAACAACCTTTGCCTTCTTCCCCGTAGAATTATCCCTCCTGTACTTAGCCTCCCCCACAAAGATCTCCTTTCCTCTTAATCGCATGTGATTTATATCTGATATTACCTTCAAAGCCCCTCCTTTCGTCGTATACTTGATGAACACAAATAGATAAACAGATCCATTTCTCATCTTCCTTAAAAGGTATATATCATTGATCCTTCCCGTCCAAGAGAACAACTCAAATAATTCTTGTTTCGAGATATTCCTTGGTAACCTGTCTACAAAAACAATAAAAAATTCCTGTTCTAGACAGAAAAACTCTTCTCAATTCTAAATCCTTGGATCCTTTCTCTGTTGCTGTAGCTGCCTAGTCCTACTCGGCCCACTGTTTCCCCACCCATCTCTCTCTCCCTCATTGATTCAACGCTATGCTATGCTATCCTATGGAAGATAAGATTATTAGAATGAAGTCACTTTGATTATCTTCAAGCTAAAGCAAAGTAATAAAATGTGCAAAAAGCCAAAAACATGTGTAGGGACAGGCGAATTCATTACTTGTTTTCTTTTCTTATGCAACTAAAATCTAAGAATCATATGTAAGAAAATGAATATATGCGTGTATATATATATAAATAGAACACTACTGTTCTTTTCACATCTCTATATAGGACCGACTGATATAACATTTCTCTTTATTAAGAATCAACCAAACCTATCCCACACTGGCCGCGGCTAATTTTTTTTTATATTGGAGGAGTGTGTGAGTTGTGTTTGGTTATAGTGTATACAAGTGTTAGACACAGGTGTGGGATAGGAAAAAACCGGATCGTCCGAGTTCTTTGTTAAAAATTTTATTAACCACAAATCGGACCATCCGATTAGTTTTTGTTTTTTTTTTATATTTGAAATCAAATCGGACTCTCCATTTTCAGATTTTTGTTTTTTTTATTTTTCCCTTAAAAGAAAACGGCCCTCCGTTTTTAGATTTTTTTTTTAATTTTTTCCTTAAAAGAAAACGGACCCTCCGTTTTCAGATTTTTCTTTTTTTTTTAATTTTTTTAAATCAAAACGGACCCTTTGAGTTCTTTGCTGCAGTTCTCGCATAGTCCGATTTTGCTTTGGCAAGTCCCTCGATCCGATTTGCATTTAAACTGACACCATACAAATGTAAAGCTCTCTAACTCCGTCCAGCACCAATATTGATTCCATAATAAAATCAATTTTCGCACTGGCCGCACACTATTATTTTTCTTTTTCCTCAATAAATTTTCTGAAATTTGAGTTTTAAATTTTAATTATAGAATGATTAGAAAAAGCCTATGTTGTTCTCTATGACATTTTAGCCTCTAAAATTTTTTCAAGTCAAATATTTTACTTTTTTCAAC
>NC_029789.2:146780060-146785560 GCF_000816755.2 Arachis ipaensis | reverse complement strand
AACATGATATAATTTCTAAATTCTAATTTTAAATAATTAATTAAAAATTATTATCAAAGTAAAATAAAAATGAAAAGGGTAGGATATGAGATATGAGAGAGTAGACTATGGAGAAGAAGAATCTTCATTCTTGAAAAGTTTAAAGCTTTAAGCATACTGCACCTGCTTCCTCCTTTAACACGCGGAATTCATCTTCCAGGTATATACAACTCTATATTTTTCTTTGTTGTTTGTTTCCCGAGAAAATTCAATTCTATATTTTCTAGGTAAAAGTTTTCAACCGAAGTTTTTGGGGTTTTTCTTTGCAATGGACTCGTCTCTCTTTCTCTTTCGGATTCGATGAGAATTTAATGATGCTAAGCTGTTTTAGATCACCTAATGTTTCGTCAATTAAGTTTTAGGGTTTGTTAGTTTGTGAATTTTTCTGCTTGATTGTGAAGTTTATCAAAATCGTGGGTTGTGAACTGTAGAACGTAATTGGAGTAGTTCGATTTGCCCAATTTGGATTCAGTTTTTTTCGCGTTGCTTAATGTTTACTGTGTAATGAAAATAAAAATTGCTTTTTGTTTATTGAGTACTAATTATCCACAAGGTTTTGAATTTTCACTGTTAACTGTTAAGTACCTTACTCTTCCCAATCATGGTGTGCTTTCTCTTTCAAATGCTTAGTTCAGAGTTTATGTTTTATCAGTTTGTGTATCTAGTTGCTTTCATGCTTTGACAATCTTTGACTTGTTTGGAATGTCGTCTTTGAGTAGCATTTTCAGAGTTTTCTTTTCTTATTATTTGGTTTCTATTAATTGTAGTGTTCTGAGGCTTAAAGGCTTACCACATGACTTGTTATGTTTTTTCTCCAGCTGATCAGGTCACTTGTTGATTGCTTTGAATAATTTTGGTGTTTGAAGAGATCATTGTATTCCAAAATGAGGTAATGCAAGCAAGTAATTTTCTGTTTGTTAGTTGCTTATGCTCCAGCTTCTTGTATATTTTGTATTATAATATAAGGAGAAAATTAGACGAATTTGTTTGTCCGGGTAATTTGCACTACATTCTACTATGGATGTTTCTGAACAGTTAATACCTTCCCTTGAGTTGAAAATTCATCTTCTAAGACCATCTTAGGAATTAACTCTTTTAAAGGAAAGGGTTGAGATGGGTTTTATATGTCCATCAATGGAAATATTCCCAAAACCATGATGCTAAATTGAGAGCCTATGAAGGAAAAGAATGACACCCTTTTAGTCAAAAGATATTTTCAACATAACCTTCTCTGGGTCTGGTGGTATGTTTACCTGTTCAGCAGAAAGTGTGTACTGTGTACAAATGCAAGACTAAAGGGGATAGTACACATCAAACACTCCTTAGGTCAAAATAAAGAAAGGAACAGGAATGGTTCCAAATCCTATTTGATCCCTTTTGATATACTGGAAATCTGTTGGTTCGGCTAATTTTATAGGTATATTACGTTGCCTGTTTAATGAACATGATTGTCGATAGAAGAATGAAAATTGTTATGGAGTCCCCTCTTGCATTTCTCCGCTGATAGGATATATCTTTATAAAGCATCATCACCATGTTTTTTATTTATATAATGTCTTATTTTCAAGCACATTACATTGCAAGTTCCAAATATGAATTTTTGTTACACATTGTAGGGGACGCGTAAGATGGGACGAAGCTAACATTGGAGAAATTGAGGCAAACAAACCTGTGAGGCAGAAAATTACTGAGCCTAAGACTCCATATCATCCGATGATTGATGACGACAGTATGTAAAGAAGATCATCTAAAGTGCATATTTCATGCTGCTTTCTTGTTCACATCAATTTTTTAACTAGTAATTTGTATTCAATTATGCATGCATTGATATACCTATTCTTGCAAATAATAGTTTGATTGTATTTCAGCAAGGGGGAAAGGGATATTTTACTGCTTTAAACTACAGTATTGCTTTTAGTGTTCTCTTAATGGATTTTTAATAGTTTTCAAAATTTTCATTTCAAACATTTACTTAGGCTTTGGTGTAGTTCGGTTTCTTTTTGTAAAAAATATTAAGGCTCCGTTTGGTTAATGTCCATGACCATCAGAGACATGGACACGGTGGTACGTGTACACCGTTTGTTTGCTGAGACATAAAATTTTAAAAGACACGGTTACACACAGATACACATAAAAGACATGTATTTAGTGTATCTCTTTCAAGCTGTGACACTAAGACACAATCCATGAGACACAGATTTTTCCAATTCTATCCCTAATTGTTTTTTAAAATTTCAACCATTGTCCTTTATCTTTAACACTTGAGTTGTTTTAGTTTGGGGATAAAATGGACTTTTGAATTAAATACATGTGTCTTGTGTATTATCACCAAACATGTTATAAATTTTGTGTATCTTTGTGTTCATGTGTATTTGTGTCTTTGTGTCTATGTCTCTATTTTTTTGAGACAACAACCAAACACTGCCTAAGTTAACATTGTTAATGACTTAATGGGAGTTCTAGAACACGATTTATGTGTAGCAACTGTTCTGAAATAAACTAATCTTTTAGGTTCTCTATCCCCTGTACGAGGAAGTTTTGATGCATGTATTGGTGATGAAAATGATAATCACACCGTGCATGCTGAAGCAATATGGAGTGCTCTGAATGACATGGCTTCTAGTAGCCAGAAAGGTGCTGGACAATCTGGCGGTTGGTCATCTGAAGATGAGGCAGAAGCAATGGATCAAGATGGTGATGGTATGATACTGTTACTCGACCTTCGTTTGGTGGTTTCATCACATATGATTGTCATTCTTTCATTTCGTAATAGTATTTGCTCATATGTCCTGTTGTGCTTCTCCTCTAGGGGACTTTTGGTTTTGATGATTGATTTTTTATCCAATAATTCAAATATTTGAATAACTAATTTATCATACTATATTTACTTTATTGCATAAGTTGGGTTTGTCCATCAAAATATTTCTAAAGAAAACATCACGGTAGTAGTGGATTAATGATGTGCATGGTATTGAATTGAAAGAGTACCCTTACATCTTGTTAGTTTCTGAAACAGAGAGGAGCTTAAGGTTTAAAGAACATAGAAAGGCCCACTATGACGAATTTCTGAAAGTTAGAGAGTTGCGGCAGAAGGGGCTTCTTGAAGAAGAAGAAGAAAAGGATGAGGATGATGGTTCTGTACTTTGTAAAGGAGAGTATGAATCTGAACCATCGTCTTCACTGAGTGATGGCGTCAAAGAGATAGATATTGAAGGGAAACAAAAAGTTTCAATGCCTTCATCTAATGGTTCTTAGACATTGGTTGATAAACAAAATCCATTGTTATTATTAGCTTTCTTTTTTTCTTTTAACATATATCATATCTGTGGGCTTAAAATAATGAATAACACTAAATCATGTACTGTATTTTTGTATTCTTGTATTATTGTTGGTACATAAGTTATTTCATGAAAATCTCTCTAAAGAATTAACAGAAGCAGAAAATAAGTAGTTCGTCTATGTTTTTTTGAGAAGTATCAAGTATAAACAAAAGTGTCCATTATGATCTAACCAAAGTGAAATAAATCATGGCTTCACATAGAGAACGCTTGTTACTGTTGATTGTTTGGCTGCTCCTTAAAATGTTTTCAACCATATCTTATATAATCATGATTAAATTATTAAAGAAAAACTCAATTGAAAGAATGAATTCTCCAAATGCTTTGCAAACTTAAATATAAGAAATAATTAAGAGGGAAAAAAGAGGAATAAATCAATTGCACATAAGTATGCAAATCTCTATTTATCGAGGAAATAAACATATTACTCATAATATAGAGGAAATAAAAACACTAGTATCCTACACCAAAACTCTCCGAATATAGAGAAAATAAAAACTCTCTACATAACTTTATATTATTCGTAAACTTCACTAAAGAATTAGAGCCTATATAAATCTCTATTCATAGACAAATATAAATACCTAATGACTAATATCATCAATACTTAAGAATAAAATGGAGGGGGGACTACTTGCATTTAGTCTCCTACTCTCCTCCTAACTTCTTGCCTTCTAGTTTTTATTCAATTTTGCTTTTAAATTTTTCAAAGTTTTATATTCTTCAATGTTTGGCCAAAGCTTAGCAACTCATATTTGACTTTAATTTGAGTTATTTTACCTGCTTAATTCTTCTTACTTCTAGTGTGTATAAAATGGTAATCAACAAGTCAACAACTTACATGAGTAAGCAATTATTAGATTCGTTTTGATTTGTCAAATATTTAACTTTTATAATCTTTTTCTTGTTTTCATCGGTATTAATAAATTTAATTTACACTTTTATTAGATATTTGAATGTGAGTTATCATATTAGAGACTTCTACAATCTTTTAGCAATTTGATCAATAAAGACAAATTTATTTATATATCTAACGCTTTTTAAAAACAACTTGCTATTAGAGATAATAAATAAATTAACAGATTTTATGCTTTTATTTTTCTTATAATCTTAAAAAAAAAAGTAGAATCTGATTAGTAAATTATTCTTTTAAATTTGATGAACAATTAATATAAAATATAAGAAATAATTGAAATTTGATAAGTAACAAACATTAAAGCACTCCATATCTAATAAAAAATATTAAAAGATGAGTTGTTTATATTATAAAATTTTTTCTTTGAATATTGGTGAGTTATTTTTAATTGTTGATCTTAATTATAAAGAATATAAATAATATATATAATTAAGATCAACGATTAAAAATAACTGACACTTCAAAATCTTTTAAGTAGAACCGGATGATGCAAAGGGAAGTATATATGTAGTACATGACATGTTTGACTGTTTGTGTTGGTTTCATATTTCGAAGCAAAAAGGTCACTCTCAAGTCTCAAGATTGATTTGGACTAACCATTGGTCGCCATCTGAACTTAGCTCATACCACTTCCTTTTTTTATGTTTTTTTCTTCTTTAATCCCCAAAATATCTTCTTCCGTGCATCACATTCATGAATCACAGAGATATTTTATAGCCTCATCATGGTCATGCCTATATCATTCACATTCATGATAAGTTAGAAAATTAACAAATTGTATAAGTTGAAAATATAACTACTATGTACATTATCATTTATTATGTATCTTAAGCTCTTTTATATATTAATTAATCGTCTTCAAGAAGTTATAAATTATACACTACAAATTAAAGTTAAAACAATCCTCCAGGTGATTTGTGTTTTAAGCGAAGTTTAGGAAACTAAGTACTAAAGAGAGTCTTCATTGTATATAATTAATTTTCATAATATAAAGAACTAAAAAGTAAGTTTACATAAGTGTTGTATACAAAGAATTATAGAATAAGAAAAAATTTAGGAGGCCAGCAACTTTTTTAAATTCTTGTCAGCGTAATCAGTAAGGAAAAGTGAATTATTGGATAAAATTTCACACTAATTTTACACCATTAAAATCATCATTGATGGCTATTTAATGGCTACAAATACCAAAAGTTGCTGGTCTCCTGAC
>NC_029789.2:146776894-146779941 GCF_000816755.2 Arachis ipaensis | reverse complement strand
TTATTTAACGATATTCAAATATTAACTTCACATAAAAATAATTACTTTTCACTCTAAAAAAAGTATCCTTATTATTTATTGAAAATTGAAAAGAAAGTTATTGATGATTATAAATAGAGAAAATCTTGTTTGTGTGAAGATTTTTTTCCCCCTAGTAGGTCTAGTATATATATAATCTTAGAGGATAAAATTGGGACATTGGAGGCTGAAATAAATTCCCACTTTGTTGTATCACTATTCTAGTGGTTTGTTAGTTACATCCTCTTCATTATTCTTCATATCAAAACCAAGAAACCCTCTTCAACCACGAGCATGGAGTCTCCAACATATTGGACAGAAGAGAAGCACATGCAATTCCTCAACACCATAGAAGCCTCCTTTGTCCGCACCATGCTCCAAAACAGCATAAACCGCCGCCGCTTCCTCCGCCTCGATCGCCACCTCCCGGACGCCTTCGATTCCACCCTCAACCACCGCCACCGCAACCGCAATTGTGCCACAAAACAGAATGCACCCTCAGGTACGTGATCCTAACCATCCAGGCTTCCACCGTTACACCAAATTAAAGTGTGGGTGAGTTGATAAGACAGCGTTTGGGTGGATGCATATTGTGGCATTTTTTCCGATTAATGCCTTTTGACTTGTGTGCTAGAAGCTGGTTTTTGACTTTGTGTGGCACCTGAACCAAACAGCATGTAACTAAGGGGACCCTGAAGAAAAATACATGTGGAATATGCCTTAGATATTTATTATCCGCATCAATCTTTTAGCTTTTTTTTCTCTTTCTCTTTCTTCTTCTTTCTTTTTTTTTTTACTAAAGATATGAGGTTCGAACCCACAATTTCTTAATTGAGTATGAAAAAATTAGACCATTTGAAATTATGCTATTTTTTTCTCTCCACCTTTAATTATTATTCACTTCAAAAGTTTATAAACAAGAATATATGATAAATGACGGTATAAATTTATTAAAAATTATGTATTTGTGTATAAATATATATATAATTTAGTTTATATTTAACATATATTTTATATTGATAACTGAAATATGTATTTTATATTTTAATATATATTTTATTTTAATAATTAATTTTAATGGTTAATTATATCTTAAATATATATTTAGTGTGTGTCCATTTACTTAATTTGTGATAACGACTTGCCTGTTCTTTAAAATACATTTAGTGATCTTTGATATTTGTTTTGTTATAACATCATAGGAAATTAAGAAGTGAATAATGAAGTAGCTATACATACACTCGCTGAGTTGTTGATACTTGCTCATCATTTATTTATTGGATTCGTGTGGTGGAATATATTTTNNNNGAGAGAGAAAGAATAATTAAAATAATTATTATTGTTGACGTTAGATCAAATTAATTGATAAAAAATTTGTATGTATAATATTATTCTAAAAAAATATTAACTTCCTAATATTTTGTCTTTCTAACCTGATTTTAGTTGAGTACCATTTTCCTTTTGAAACATTTAGGATATGAGCTTGAGCTTGCAAAGATTCTCTTTCATTTATATGTATATTTTTAGATTTTGTTACAATGACTTTTATAAACAATGTGAATAATGAATTTTTAAATTGATCCAACAAAATAAAAAATAATTTTATTAGGAAAACAAGAAGGGTATAGCCAACAAATATTTTTAAATTATATTCTATACTAACTATACTAATTAATAACATTAATTGTCATTAATTAGTGATTATTTAAATTTTTTTTTTAAAAGATACAAAATTAATGATTATTAATTGCCTCTTCTTACTCTAATTCATCTTTTACCATTTATTACGCAAACACTATTTCTTCTTTACAAAAAAATTTTCGAAATTCCAAAAAATAAAAAGCACTAAAACATAAGATAAAGAATTATTCAAATCCCAAGAAAAAAAACATACAAAACATAAGAAAAAGAATCATCCAAAACTAATAAAAAGAATCATCCGAAATGTAGAAAAAAGAAACATAAAAAATAGTTAAAAAAATCATTCAAAATTAAATAGGAGGAAGAGAAGAAGAGTCGCAGGGTAGCCAGTGACGACGTCTTGGACTGCGTTACGTGGACAGTGAGGATACTCGCAGTGGCGTGTTGCGATGAGTGAAGGAGTCGCCACGGATCAGAGTAGTTGATCGCGCGTTGCAATGGGGACCTGGTGGTAACTGCGTCGCGATGGATAGAGAGTTGTGGGGTGCAAGTGGCGAGCGATGGGGAGTCGCGAGCGGCAAGGGTGCGTCAGGCAAGCGATTGGGAGTCGCAATGGGACACGAGGAGGGTGAAGTAGAAACGCGATGGTAGCTGTCTTTCATGCGCGAACGGCAGATGAGGTGGCGGAAAAGGATGCAAGGACGACCGGTGATAGCGCACGAGGACGGTGCTGTGGCGACGCTAGCGGCGCGAGGACGAAAGATTTGTGATTTTGTATGGTGAATGGTGAGTGGAAGTGAAAATAAATTAGGGTAAGTTTTGATTCAAAAATGCCATTAACGTCAATTAATCAAATTTTAAATTTAAAAAAATAATTTAAAATTAATTATTATTAATTGAGTTGTTCAATTCTTAGCTGGTGGACACTTGGCTCCTTATACTATTTGCACATAAACCTTAATTGACATTGAGATAATTATCTACACATCTAGTGAATTGAACATCCAGTCATTATTAATTATACATGAGTAAATCAAATCAAAAGAAATAATTATTCAATTAAAAATAATAAATATAATTATCTGTATACCTATTAAATTGAATATCCGACATTCATATTATTTAGCTATACTTTTTCATATTTTTTTCATCAAAAGATCTTATGTGCTTTTATCATAAAAGTAGTTGTTTTATTTGATCTCTATATTTTATTTTTTTATATACGACGGATAATTCAGTGGGTCTAGCCATCATCAGAAGAACAAAGAGATCATCGTTGTCGTTCAATTCATTAGAGGATCAGGTTTGTTTTGCTTATTTAAAATGAATATTATATATATAAAAAACTAATGATCAAATTAATCATGTACAAAAATACTATTTTAATA
>NC_029789.2:146773350-146776801 GCF_000816755.2 Arachis ipaensis | reverse complement strand
TAGAATATAATATATTTTAAAATATAAAATATATATTAAAATAAATTAAACTATATATATTTATATATAATATATAATAACTAATTTTAATATACATCTAATATAATTAAAATATATATACACATATAATAAGTCAACATATATTTTATATAAATAATAAATTAAATAATTAATTTTTTATGTATAAATAACACACAAGATTTGAGTGTGTATTCTAAAACAAAACATGATGAGAAAAAGGCAGGACTAATAGGTAATTTCAACGTGAACAGGTGGTCCCACAAGTTGGAAACGAAGGTGAAGCTGCGTAGCTGCGTTAGTGATATCTTAGTGATGATCGTCAAAAAGATAAAGTGGCAGCACAGAATTAATGTTTTTATCTTCAATCCGACTTTCTTTAATTTCTTATTGTTCCCTTCTTCATTGGTATTAGTTTAATTTTTTAAAGCTATGAAACACGGACACTTTGTTGAGTTATTGTGTCTGTGTGTTCGACACATTTTAGACACAACACTCATCGATCGTTTGACACGCGTGTCTGTTGTGTCTAACTGTGTCTTAATAAAAAATAAAAAATTCTTTTCTGGATACATCTGTACACACTTGGACACACCTAAATATCATCACGTGTCAGCATGTCCAATTTTATTCTTAACATATATTCTTAAAAATAAATTTAGATATAGCATATATTATTATTTATTAAAACAAAAAATATTTTAAATACTTGATATAATTAAAATAAAACATTAAAAATAATAAAAAATTTAATTTATATTTTAATATTAATAAAATATTAAAATATTATTACGATTTATCTAAAAAATACTTTATATTTTATATGTATGCGTGTTTTCGTGTCATATAAAATTTTAAAATTCGCATGTCGACGTATCCTGTATCGTGTCGTGTCCCGTGTTCGTGTCAGTGTCTTATATCATAGCTTTGAAGGATTCCTTCACCCTCCTTGTACTTGACTTTTTGTCAAAGTTTGTATGTGAAGTTGTGAACTCTAAAGTCTAAAGTCTCTCTATCTAGCTAGCTCGTAATTTTCATGATCTTTTTTAATTCAATTGAATTCGTGTCATTTAAGATATAGTGGTGGCCTTGCCATTAGTTTTGGGAGATTGAAGCTTACCTTTTTTTAATATATAGTTTGCTATGGTTGAATTGGATTGAGTGTTTATTGTTATTTCATTGTTATATAAAAGCTACACACTATTATGGGTCACAAAGATATTTAGAATAATGTGTATGTTTGAGTAGTGCACTTTAATCACAAGATATATACAAAAGCGGTTCAACTAGGTATCCTTTAAAAATCGTACAATATTCAGCCTTTTATTATAATAATTAAAAAAAATTAAAACAAACACAACTAAAAATTATGAATAGATTTATTATCTTTTTAAAATTAAATACACATTCAAAATACAATCTAAAAAAACTGAAATTTAAAATTTAAATTTTAAATTTTTGTTTCAGATTTAATATATTTAATTATTAATATATTATAATTTAAATACATATCTAAAAATCAAATTATTCAAAATTCAAAATTTTGATTTTAAAAATATAAAATAAATCTTAAACTATCAAATTATTAATTAAACTCGTACAAAACACTCAAAGAAGTAGAGAAGTCACGTTTGTGCCATGTCGAAAATTCAGAGGCGCACATAGAAAACTCAGAGGTGCACATCGAGAAGTCATCCTCCGCTGTCGTTCATCCTCTTCCGCGCTCATCCTCAACGCTGCCTTCCTCCTTTTCGGCGCTCATTTACAACGCTGTCTTTTTAATGTTTAAATTTAAATTTTAGATTTATGATTTTGGATGTGTTTTAAAAATATTTTCTGTATAACATCATAATTTTAGATGTGTTACAATTATTTTTTAATGTTTAAATTTAGATTTTAGATTTATGATTTTATATTTTCTGTATAACTTCATAATTTTAGATGTGTTACAATTATTTTTTAATGTTTAAATTTAAATTCTAGATTTATGATTTTGGATGTGTTTTAAAAATATATTTTGTATAACTTAATATTTTAGATGTGTTACAATTGAAAAAGAAACTATAATTAAAAATATTTTAGTTTATGTATATAATTATATTCGACCATTCATAATTGTATTATTAACATTTATATTGTATTATTAAAGTTGACTGATTTTAGATGTGTTTTAAAAATATTTTGTATAAAATATCATACTATCAGATGTATTATAATCGAAAAATAACAACACAATTTTAAATTAATTGTTGATTATATACTTTATTTGTAACAACTTTATTAATAAAATTAAATAAGATCAACCTTGTTCCAATTAAATCAGCAGTGTTTTTATGTTTAAATTAAAATATAATTAAAAATATTGAACATGATATTTCTTAACAAATTACATAAACACATGTGTGAAAAATAATGATACCTTTCATCAATGCAAAATGAGAGAGTGCTTCAGATGGAAGGTGGTGATGGTCTTTACCAATGAAGACGAGATGGAGAATTCAGCTAGCAGCGTCCTTTTTGGTTTGAGATTCACTAATGCGTGTGAATATCCCGTAGAATAAGAAATTTAAAAAATTGTATCTGTTACGTGAAGTTACGAAAGTAAAGTAAAGTCACCGTAACCACCAATGAAGTGGGTGTGTTTTAAAATTTAAATTTAAATTAAAATTTAATTATAGATATGTATCTACAAAATAGGAACATGTTACACTAAAAAAATAATTAAATATTATTTCAATCTGATTAAAGACTGATTAATATTGTACAACTAGCATTTCCCATACAAAAGATACTTGAAGTCATTATAAATGCTCGTGATATCACTTTCAAAAAAAACTTAAACTAATATAAAAAATACATGAATTATTATATTTTTAACATATTTTTTTAAACAAAAGTTTTTTTTTTAAATTTGTTTGAACCTTTTTACATAATCTTTTATTTATCTTGTATTTATATTTTTATAGTTTAACAAATAAAACTTTAAATTTTTTATATTTTAATTATAAAAATTTTAATTTATGTCATTATATTTTTTTAAAAAATTTAAATTAATAAAAAATATAAATAATTATATCTTTATTAATAAACCTATCATACCACTCCCTAATAAGTTGATGTACTTGATATTGTTCATTTCAATGTTATTTGCATTCACATACATGTCGTCGCTCGTCTTTTCTCTTGCAAAAGAAATTAAAGAAAGTTATATATCCTAAGCAAAGGATTAAGCTATCAAAAAAGGTTAATCAAGGATGAAAGATATAGGTCTAATTTGGGTAAATAATTTAATTAAGGTTCTTTTAAAATAATAATTTAAATAATAAATATTTATATTAAAAGTAATTTATAAATATGTTATTTTGTATTTGGTTTTTTAGTTTTAAAAGTGTTTATTTTAAGTAAAGAATAATAAAAAAATTTTTATTATGAT
>NC_029789.2:146770104-146773244 GCF_000816755.2 Arachis ipaensis | reverse complement strand
CTATATAAACGGAGATAATACGAGATATTTTATGAAAGCCATAGGTAAAGTTAGTTAAAGATAGTTATTAGATTATCATATTATTTAGGCGTCTTGGGATAGATATAGAATGGAGAAAAAAAAAAAAAGTCGTTGGTTTTTTAACCGATATATGTTGGGTATATGACATGATAATAATTGTATGTATGTTATAGTACAAAGTGGATAAGGTGGAGAGAGTTTCGAGTTTTCAACCTTATCTGTATGGCGGGGAGATGGTGACTTCTTGGTTAATGCTTTTCAATTTCCAATCTAACCTAAATTCGATGATGCACATATATACTTATGTACTTCTTTTAAGTAATTAGGTATATATATATTTTATTTTCCATCTCATCGCCAACTTTGCATGATTTCTCTAGATCATGTATGTCATGCCATTTTTGTTTAATTTTAATTTTCTGTTGTATTTTGAGAACATCTTTGTGTCTTTGCAATTGAGAACATCTATCCATTTTGCACTAGTTTTATGGACTGCCACATTTTAAACGAAGTAACCAAATTATCCATGAATCCTATTTGGGCCATTTAATTGGGCCCATTTGCCTACTTGGGTTGTTAACTAATGAAATATGTCGAAAAAAAAAAAACACTAATAGAGCATACGTGCAGTGAACGAGCTACAACTCAAATGGCATAGTCTCTCCCTCCCCCACCTAAAAGTCTCGGGTTTGAGTCCCACTATCTGTAATCGATCGAAAAAATCTCCTAACTGGCGTGGTAAGGATGAATTCATTTAAACTATGCCAAAATTACTAGATTATCCTATAAACAAATTCGTTGGTATTTTGTTCTCCCAATTTTTATATAAATTACATAATAGTAGCAGTTCTGTTTTAGGACAATATAAAAATTTTGGAGTGTATAGTTTAAATAAGTAAATTTTAGACTCTATTTTGCTAACTACTTTTTTTTTTTTTAGAATAGTGATGGCTCTGTTTTGCTAACGTGCTTTTCCTTCGTTCAAAAAAAAATAGCACATAAATATATTATTTTAATTTTTAACCTGTAAATTAAAAGGCATATAAATTTCAAATATCCGCAATACAAACATGTCCCAAAAGAAAAATTTGTTCATTTCTTCAAAATGACACATTTACCCCTAGAAATATGTCCATCTCCCAAAAGAATCAACTATGTTAATTTCTTCATATATAAAGTGACATATTTATTTATCCCTTAAAAAATTGAAGAACAACAACAATAATATAGCATAGCGGTCACTTTCCTTTATTGGATAATTATTTATTGTTAGCTTTTCATCTTAATTCTTCCATATATAGGATAAGCAGATAAAATCATCATGGTTGTCTCTAAAATCTAAATTGGTGGATGCAGTAACTTTGGATTCCATGGTATGGGGGACCAAGGGACATAGAGCATATCATTTATTTACAAATTAGGAAGGAACCCATTCATTTGGATGTTGTGAAATACTTGGTAGTCCCTGGAAACAAAACAATTATATATATAAGAAAATGATTCATTTATATCTATCTATTATTCAAAGGAACTATTATTGCTTTGGTCTCATAAGGAATAATATGGTCTTTGTGTGTATCTTTCTATGACTCTGTATGTCTTCAATCTCTACAACATATATTGTGGTCATTGACATGATTAAGATATATACTAATACTAATACTAGCTTATTTATATCAATGTGTGAATAGCGGCGTATCATGTATTATATATACGTGTGTGTATGTGATAGATATTATGTTATAATAGCATAATATGAAAGTAAGAAATTAACACTTATTATATATTATGGGGCATCACAACTAAAATATTCAAGTAGCAAGGGACACTTGTGAGGTCCAAATCGCTTTGTTTTTTCTAGTATTCTCCAGAGAATCTGTTTGCATCAAATAATATTTTTCTTTTTCTTTTCTTTTATCTATCTTTGAAAGGAAATGGTTAGACTTAGACAAGATGACAGTTAAGTTTTGGAACCTGAAGAAGCTTTTATCTTAGAGGTTTGGTGTTGTTTAGTGAGGAATTAGTTGATCCATTTCCATGAGATCAGTTTCCCCTAGACAGGAATTAAGTTAATGGACCAAACTAATTAGCTCTCATTGATCTGGTAGCTTATAGGTACTACATATAACCTTCTCTTTCTCTCCCGCCATAGCCTTTGAGGAGAAATATCACTGTTGCTTAGTAAGAGTGTCTGGGATTGTGGGGCTTCATATTCTATAATTTCTCTTTTTATAAAACAAAGATCTAGAACTTACCTTAAAAAGCAGAAATACGTATATATAATGTAAATAGAAAATCCATTTGACATTCTAATATCTATTTAGAATTTAGGATAGATAAAAGTAAAAATAAATAAAAATGTTATTAAATTTGGATATAATCTGGTATTCACATTGTTTACAACTCTTATCTTTTATCTATCTAGCGAAATTGATATTGAAAAGCAACTTTGTTTTTATCAATCAAAATATCTTAGGTAGTATTTATTTTTGGAGACAGGACACAAATACATAGACAATATATGTTTAAAAAGTATTTAAAAATAGGGGATATGATAATGATGGATACGAAATTTAAAAGAATGGACACAAATTTTTTTATAAATTTTGTTTTTTTTATTCATAGATATTTTTTATTATTCTACTATTATCTCTTTTTTATTTTTCCTTTTCCTGCTCTTTCCTCATTTTTTATTAAATTAATTTATATTTGATGTAAAAAATTTAAAATCACATAATTATTTTAGTCATTTCAAATAATATTTTAGTCTTATTTATGTGTATTCAAACATAATATTAGATATTATACTAGTGTCTTGTATATTATATCCAAACACAATACACAAAAAATAATTTTTAGTATATCTTTGTGATCGATTAGATGAACGATCTTACTAGCTTAAATCTATCTATCCGCTTCATTCTGTTATTTTTAGCAGTTACATATATTAAAAAAAATTAAATTTTAATTTAAACTAAGTATCTATTAAGTTGAACTACTCAGTTTGAGATTAGATCTAAAATTCTATTTCTAAGAATTTTGAAAGATAAGAGCAAGAACAAAGATATATAAATTTCTTTAGTTTCTAGAGGAACTTTTTTATCATCTATTTGATCATG
>NC_029789.2:146761549-146770079 GCF_000816755.2 Arachis ipaensis | reverse complement strand
TTATATATATTTTTTATAATTAAAATTAACTATTAAAATTCATTAAAATAGTACAGTATGGGTACACTTGAAACTTCTCATAAGGTATATGAATTATGAAAGAATTTAAATGATGGCGTTGTATGTATGGTTATTGTGATAGTTGATGAGTGAGGTGGATTAAATAAATTTGGTGGCTAAGAATGTGTAGAAGTTTCTTGGGTGGCAAAAAGAGGCGTGTAACTCATATTACAAGGATCGCAGTTAAAAAGAGTTAGCAAGACCCTCACATAACGTACGTCACTCGGAGACAAATGCGGTAAACAAATCCTTTCACACGGAACTTTCTCGACATAAGACGTAACGCAGTACCTTCTCGCCCCTTCCTTTTTGTTTCCCACCCCTGACCCCCCTATCCTTCTCTCCATCTTTCTCTCTCTCCCCTTCATTCCCTCCTTTTATTATTATTATTCCCTCACATCGGAACCTTCTAGAATCACCTCTTTCTCTCTCTCTCATCCGACTCCTCCATGACTCCGCCTCCACCCACGCCGGTGGACACCTCCGATTCCCCCGCTACCGGCGGTGAGTCTCAGAGATCCATTCCGACTCCCTTTCTAACTAAGACCTACCAGCTCGTTGAGGACCAGTCCATTGATGACGTCATCTCCTGGAACGACGACGGATCCACCTTCATCGTCTGGAATCCTACCGTCTTCGCCAGAGACCTTCTCCCTAAGTATTTCAAGCACAACAATTTCTCCAGCTTTGTTCGCCAGCTCAACACCTATGTAATTCTTTTACTCCTTTCTTTTCTTTCTTTTAAAGATTCCTGTTATTGTTATTTTATTTCCTAAATCTTCTGGAATTTCATGTTTTTGTGCAGGGCTTTAGAAAAGTTGTACCTGATCGGTGGGAATTCTCCAACGACTGTTTCCGCCGGGGAGAGAAGCGCCTCCTCTGCGAGATTCAGCGCCGGAAGATCTCCACGCCGTCACCGTCGCCGTCTCCCACGGCTGCCGGGATTGCCACCGCCACCGTCGCGGTTCCTTCTCCGATGCCGTTGACCGCCATACCCACGGCGATGCCGATAATATCACCGTCTAACTCCGGCGACGAGCAGGTGATATCGTCGAGCTCTTCGCCGTCGCGAGCCCCGGCGGAGCTCCTCGACGAAAACGAGAGGCTACGGAAGGAGAACGTGCAGCTGACGAAGGAGCTCGCCGAGATGAGATCGCTTTGCAACAACATCTTCTCCCTGATGTCGAATTACGCCACCACCAACGCCGCCACAACTACCACCACAAACAACAGCAACAGCAACCAAATCAATGGAAGCGCCCAAGGAAGCAGAGATTCCGCTTTCACGGCAGTGAGGCCGCTAGATTTGATGCCGGTGAAGAGGAGTTCGAGCGGGGAACCGTGGACGGAAACGGCGACGGCGATGATGGTGGAGGAGATGAATCCTGGTAGTGGTGGTGGAGGAGAAGGGGAGGAGGATACGCTGTTGCGCCTTCATCAGCCTGGTTATGCGGACGTGAAATCGGAGCCGTTAGATTGCCAGAACCATCGCGATAATAGTAGTAATCAGGAGACCCCATGGCTGAATCAGTGCCACAGAGCGAATCAAAGAGTTTGCAATTGACAAGTGGCAGTGTGCAAGCTGTAGGGAGCATGTTAGATTTAGATACACGGTGGTGCAGAGAATCAGAGTCCGTGCACGCGGAGGCACACGTGATGAATCGGTCACGTGCGTCGTTTAACCGTATGGGACCGATTCCGAGAAGTTTCTCAGGGGGACGCATAAAAAGTCCGTCTCACTGTTCTCACTTCTCAGAAGAAAACAATACGTCTCGTCCTTTTCTTTTGTACCCTTTTTCTTTAGTTTCTATTTTATTTTTTTTTCAATTTTTTTTGGCATTATATATTTAAATTGGAACTTGGCCTGTAGATTTACCTCTGTTAGTGAGAATTTTACTTGTGGCTGTCAAACTTGGGAGATTCATAATCAATGTGAAGTTGTCAATATCCTGACAAAAAATAAAAAACCATGTGGATATATTGTAGTGGTAGAGTGGTAGTAAGTAGTGAAATGTTTCTATTTAGTAAATTTTGTGTGTTCCGCATAGGTAAAAGTAAGTCTTATCTTTTCAGTTTTCACGGATACGCATAGAATGTTTTTTGGTGTATGATGGAAGTATCAATCAAAATTAATTAAAAAGTCAGAAAATTGAAGGTAGTAATTAATTATGTGCTAATTTAATTCAGCGGTAAATTCAACTCCAAAAGGATTAACCGTTAAAAAAACGAACCAGTGAATGAGGGCAAAATGAGATACGAAATTAAAGGGGGGTGAAAAGGAAAAAGAAAAAAGAAAAAATATTCTGGTAATTAAAAGGAGATTAAGTGGCGGACAGAAAGGAAAAAGGGCACAAATTTTCCTTTTTGTTATTGCTTATTGTGAAGATAAGGCTAGTAATAAGCAAAATGAACTAGCAAAAACGGGTCTAACAATGCAGTTGCTGCTTTTTTGCATTACGCTAGTCAAATTTGGAAGGCAACAATATAGTACTGGACTCATTAATCCATAGCTTGACGTTTATCATCTCTTTATTAAAGTTTAATTAGCAACTATATTAAATAATTGCATTTCTCATAAATTGATATGATCACTGACCAAGTATGTATAACGAACCATCCATTAAAGTTTCTTCCACAATTCAAAGAAGAAGAAAAAAAGTGGTCTACTTTTCCAAATATGGGCAAGGATGTTGAATGATTGAAGGGAAGAAAGCAGGTGTTGATGTTATGGTCACAGAAGCATAATAAAAGTGCAACTTTATGGGCTTCTCAAAGCTTCACAACACTATATTAATATAATATTAAGAATAAAATTTGCAAATAGCACTAGAGCACTTTTTCTTTATATTATACACACCGTCTAGTTAGTCTAGGCTGTAGATCTTTTTGAATAGAAGTATGGACATCGTTATCAGCCATATACATACTCATCAGAGGCTCAAAGGCTTCTCTAGAAGAAAGGTAACCTCCCTTTCGTTCCGTCAATTACCGAAGCTTTTGGAATTTCGAATACATGGCGTGTGAGAAATACCTATCACGCTCAGCTGCATTTGTTGAACCTAAATAATTCTCACATGTCCCGTCCCATTGACTTATTCCATTGCATGTTATATCTATCTTTTACACTAACTATTTAATTAATCAGCACGTAGTTAACACTTTGCTTAATTTCATTATCTCATGCGAATGCTAGTTTCATCGTTAAGGCTTTATTTAGATGTTTACTTTAAGTGCTAAACTTTTATTTAATTTGCTACTACTAACTTTTTCACACTATTAAACTAAGATAATCCATGCATTCAAGTGTCTTGCATATCTTTTCCCTTATTTCATTCCAAAAATAAATAACCATATAACATCAAAATCATCAAATCTTATTAATGTTAAAGTTGATTACTCTTATAATCTTTTAGCGGATTAGCGTATTTTCCCCTTCCTCATCAGTCATCCATGCATAATAAATACTTGCATGCAGATAAAAATGTTAAAAATGTTTTTTTTTAAAGATATTTTTAATAATTAAAATTTTACACATATAATGATATAATCGATTAAATTATGTTATTTTTATTAAAAAATATATATAATAGGAGTATTTTAATCATTTTTTATAATAAAGATATTGTAGTCATTTTCTATAAAAACTAATATTAATTTAGACCAATTAGAGATTTGATTCACTATTTTTTTTCGATCAAATTAATTTGTCTGGTCTAATTTTGACAAAAATAACACGATTTAATCGATTATATATGTTAAATTTTAATTATAAAAAAATATCTTTAAAAAAAGACGTTTTAGACGTTTTTATTTGAGTAACTCCCTTCATTCTAAATCATTTATAACTATTATATTTACTTTTTGAGAGCGTTATCCTCACACTATTATTTAAAGTGAGTTTAATAGAGTTTTATGGGAGAAGTGTTCCTACTGTTTATAAGTATAAACATCTTATTTCATATTTGGTAAATAAAAAAGATATATTTGTATTTTCTAATAAATAAAATAAATATTTTAATTACGAATAACCGCTAATTTGAGGGTATTTATGAATTTCTATTAAATGACTTATCTTATTTACAATATAAACGAAATAAGTATAGTTTGAGACTTGGTACCAGCGACTGATATGGGAGTATGTGGAGAAACTCTTGGGTTAGATCCCCACACGATTTGCAGCCAAGCACACAAAGGAAGGAGTTGTTTAGCATCAAGATGACATGACTTTGGGACAGATCGCAGGCACGCACCATCAAGTGGCCATCATAATACGGCACCGCACTGATGTCACATACAGTGCCAGGGAGACAAGTCTGCAACGCTTGAAGCAATCGTGGTACCTTATTGTACAACTCCTCCCAATCACCATATATCTGCGTAATTGTCTTTTGTTTTGCCATTCAAACCTTCATGTACAACGGTTTGAAGCTGTCTCACTGTACTCTCTAGAACAGGAATGGTCACTGATGGACTGGACTGTATGAGTGGCAGGATGATTCTGCATATTAGGTCACTGTCCAGCACTCCAGCTGTTGGTGATCCCGTGATATAGTGGGCCAGACACGCGTGTGGTCCGCCAAATTTACACATCTCCCTAACCATTTTAAATATAGTCGAATAAAAATCTAACCAAAATAAGAACGACGAAGAAGAAAACAAATTAAAATACAGTAACACTACTCACCAATATCCCAGATTCTGTCGGAGAGCGACAAGAGACTTCAAGAACAGTTTTCCGTAAATTGACGGCAACGTACGTGGTACTTTAACCGATCCGACTCGACTACTCGATACTCGACACTTCTCCAAATGCTATAATTCTTCACACCGTGCAACACTGCCTCTCTGCTCCTGAATTTGTGACCAACCCGAAACTCCACACCACCATCGGTATTGTAATCGTCGGGGTTTTTTCGTGCATCGTGTCCAAATTCAATGTATGGTAGTGGCTTGGTACAGATAATAACTTTGGAATTGGACGCGGGACAGGCAAAAGGTGTCGAACTGATCCACCAATAGGAGTCTCAGGTATGAACTCATCGTCGTCGTCATCGTCAGAGGAATCACTTTCGTGGCTATCAGCAACATACTCTTCGTCGGATTCTTATCATTAACGTCCATGTCCTGCACTGGACTAGCACAGTACAACGGTTGTGGTGCGAGCGGAGGGTCATTTGGTACAAAATTCGAGCCACTAATACCACCACCACCAACATCACGAACATTCACAGAAAGCTCCATCACTTGTTCAACCATAATTCTGCCGTGCACGTCATTCATTAGGTGCACATGCTCGTCGCCATCCAGGCAGAATAGACGAAACTGAAATACACCATTCTCTGTCAGTGCTAGCATCCTATACCCAATTCTACCAACCTCTTTTCTCTCACCACCACCGACGTGCGTCAATATCATACTCTTTAACTCGAATAACGAAATTGCTCTTCGAGTTCAGAACGACGCAAGCTAAGACTCTCCCACTCAAATATAACCCCGCTGTCACTGTTTTTCATCTTACAGTTGGAATATACTATCACAACAAAAAAACTACTGCTACTAAACATTTTTGCTAAATTTTTCAAAGGAAAACGCAAGAGAAAGAAGAATTGAGAGATTTCTGAGGAATACCAACAATTTTCTGATCATTTTATAAGGGATTGATTTTTGTCTTCTTCTATATCGTTTACTATGTAAACATTTTTTACTCTCATGTATCTCGTTTACACTATAAATGAGATAAATTTGGTCATATTAACGTATTTTCGTAATTAAAATATTTATTTTATTTATTTAAAATACTACTATTGCCACCTGTGCTTATTAATAAAAATTAATAAATTTAGTTTGAACAAATATAACTATTACAACTTTTAAACTAAATGCAATTTACCAAATGCACCCTTAATTAGTCTATTGTCATGTCCTATTTAATGTGGTATTATCTAAGATTATTCCAAAATATGCTTACTTCTCTTTCATATATATTAAATAATAACCTGTTACTATCTGAATTTTTTTCAAACTCATTAATATTAATATGTTCAAATGAATATTATTTTTATATATCACGATTTATGTTTCTATAACTTTTATTTTCTGAATTTCAAAAAACTGGAAAATATTTATTATATAAAAATTTAAATATTATACATAAAATTAAAGTAATTGATTGAAATCATGAAATGTTATATTAACTTGCGTATTAAAATCATTATAAAAATCATGCAATTATATTTTTCATCAATAAAATACTTTTTAAGTTATATAGGGATGCGTAGCTTGCTTGCTTTTGAAAAATGTAAAAAATATTGGCATTTTGTTTCTATATGGTGGCGCACATGTGACTCCTTGTCGTTTGTCTATTAAAAAAATAACTGTTAATATACTTAATAGTGACCAATGCATTTAATATGAAATAAGCTGATAGGCACGTATAATTTTCTTAGAGTTGAAGACTAAGGAATTTGTAGCACAGTATATACTAATTAAAACCTATGCTCTGTATATGTTGAATTATCATGTGTGATTTTATTCATTACCATAATTAGTTAGATTCTTTAAACCAGTTTTCAAAAACAATTCTATTCTAACCTAGAGTGTTCATACTAGAGTGTGTCATATTACATTTAAAGGTAATATAGTTTTAAAAGTTAAGCTGATATGTTTCTTTAAGATAGATGTTGAAATTATTAAAGGAAAAAATTACATAGAAAAGTGATAAAATTTAAAATTTTTTATGTGTATATTATGTATCTATTAAAAAAAATTCAAAACTTATATTAATAACTTATTTTTCACATGTATATAAATCTACACACATGTTAGCAAAGCCTTCGTTTTGAATGTCGGTGTTATTTGATATTGGCTACATGATTTAGTCCGATTCGAAGATATGGTCTGGACTCGAATATTTTTAAGGTTAATTCGGTGCGATTTTATTAGGTTTAGTATCGAATAAAGGTCTTAAAAATAGATTCGGTTATTATTTAAGATCGAATTTGAGTCAAGATAAATTCGACTTCACTCAACTTCATGTGTATCTTAAAGGAACTAAAAAAAAGTATATATGTTTTAAATTAATTCTAATATTATGTTATATTAATTATAAGTTTATTGTTTTGTTTTTAATCACACTTATTGAATTAAAAAATAGATAAAAAAATCATAAAATTAAAATTTATGGACAAATTTAAATTTAAATATGAATATCAAATTTTCGATAATAAATATGTTTTTTTTTTATAAATAAGTGTATCATAATTTTTTGACATAAAGTATATTAAGACCCGGACTTCACCTGTCTAGATCCGGTTGTAGTGTGACCCAAAAGTAATATAATTTCATCCGGTGCGGAATCGAATAAAGGTTTTAGAAATAAACTCAGTTATTATTTAAGGACGAATCTGGGACAAGATAAATCTGGCTTTACCCGATCCTCTGTACACCCCTAATTTGAAAAGGGTCGCACTAGCGTACAGATTCAAATTTACAGAGATTCATATTATTTTGACACGTGTGCATTGGATCCCCCTTGGAGCAAGCAGCTTTGTAGATAGTTATTTTCAAGCAAACGAACGGCTTGGCTTGGCTGAAATTGTGAAACGGTACTCTTTCTATGTTGAGTTGGATTGAATGTGTATGGATTTGTTTGCATTTTGAATTCACATGTATTTTTTTTTATTGTTAGCAAAAACTTGAACATGCAACTCCATTGCTGGGTATGGGTACTCAGTACCTTTACTGCCTTAAAATGATTTGTATCACTTGAACCCCCATGATCACAAAACGAAAAAAAATATATTGCAGCCCTATAAAAAACGAGATTTAACTTGATTTATCTATATTTTCCAACACTATTTAACTTGCAGTTTATTTTTTTTTGGTGAACTTGCAGTTTATTTAAAGATTTATATTAACATTTTTCTTTATTTTTATGCATAATTTTAATAAATAACTAAAAAGCTTTTATTTTTAATTATAATCAACTATAGTAATATAAAAAAGTAATATTTAGCTAAATAATTTCAAAAAAAGTAGCAGTTTTTATTAAATTTCAAAGAAATGACATATTAGAAAAAAAATACTTTTCTATTTATTTTAAAAGTTGAAAATTAATGTTAAAAGGTATTATATTTTTTAGGGATATCAAATCATCTCTTAAATATATAGTTGCTGGTAGGACTGGAAGTGAGTCGAGTTAGACTAAACTTAAGCTCGGCTCACAAAAATTGAGCTTGGCTCACGACTCGACTCATTAACAATCGAACCTATTTCTTAAGCTCAGCTCGACTCACCAAAAGCTCACGAGTTGGTTCGAGCTCACAAGTTGGCTCAAATAATAGGAACATAATCTATAATTTTATATCAATAAATTATAACTTATATATTTTAAAAATTATTTAAAAATATCAATTTTATATATTTTTTATCCATCAATAAATTATAATTTTTTTATTTATGTCCTACATCA
>NC_029789.2:146751216-146760903 GCF_000816755.2 Arachis ipaensis | reverse complement strand
TCCATAATAAATTATGAACTTTTTATTTATTTTGAGCTTATTCAAATTCAAACTCGGCTCATTTAATTTATAAGCTTAATTTCAGGCTCAATCTTGGCTCACCAGCTCACGAGTTTAGCTTATCGAGCTATTAACGAGTCGAGTTTGAGTTGGCTCATGAGCTCCGACCCTAAATTGTTGGAATTATTGTAACATGAGATCTTTAGACCTTAAAATATTTACTTTTGAAGAGAAACACACTAATTAATATTTTAAATAAGCAAAGGGATATGCCAAAGATAAAAAAAATCAACTAAACAAGTTATTTTAGATAACTAAAAGTCTACTCAAATTTTTTTTTCAAAAATATTATTTGTTTATCAAAATCAATCATTAAAATTAGTCATCATAGAATTGGTGTATAAATATATGTATAGTTAAATTTATTTTAAAAGTATATTTTATATTTTAATATATATTCTACTTTTATAACTAATTTTAATAATTAATTTTAGTATATACCTAAACATGATTTCTTTTCTATTTTATTAGTTGTTAACAAAAAAATTACAAAAAAAAATATATACACAACGAAAAATCACCAAATTTTAAGAATACTAATATCTCATTTTCTTAATCATGCTTGCAAAAAATTGTACCAAAATTCAATCTCTAATATATTTTTTGAGAAATACATATTTAATGTTAGATAATCTTAAAAAAAACTAATATTAAATATGTATTTCTCAAAATATACATTAGAGATTGAATTTTGATGTAATTTTTTGCAAGCATAATTAAAAAAATGAGATATTATTATTCTTAAAATTTAGTAATTTTTTGTTAAGTATATATTATTTTGTAATTTTTAAAAGTATTATTGGTTGTTAACAAAAACAATTATAAAAAAATTATATACTTAACAAAAAATCACCAATTTTTATGTATAATAATATATTATTTTTATAATCATGCTTGCAAAAAATTGCATCAAAATTCAATCTCTAAGATATTTTTTGAAAATATATATTTACTGTTGTTGGGTATTGTTGTTGTGTTTTTAAATTATTTGAAGGCATTTTTGTCGATAGTAAAATTCGGGTGTATTTTTATCAGCGTTTGAATAATTTGGGAGCGTTTTTGGTGGTTAACCCTTATTTTTATTATTCTATGTAAAGAAAATTTTGTTTATTACGGTCTAAAAACTAATATTAAAATTAGTAGTATAAAAAACATATTTAAAATTTAATATTATGAAGAAAAAATTATATAAGAATTAATTTGATCAATTTTTAAAATTTTAGAGATAAAAATTACTTAAGTGTATACTTTTAGAGACTATTTTGATTAGAGTAAATTACCAATTATGCCCCCGAATTTGTAAAACGCTGACAAAAATAACCCTAATATTTGATAACGACAATAATACCCTCCAAAAATTTTAAAACGGTACAAATCTGACCACCCGTGAGGAGAACCCTTCTCCGTTGAACGGCGCTTGGTGATGTGGCAAACGGAAGTCCAACGTGGCCTCCCTATTAGGCTTCACTATCCGTTTTGTTCCTAAATCCCTAATTTTTGAAACCCTAATTGGACAATTCAAATGAAATTACTAGATTAACCCTTTAGTGAAAGACCATATGTAACTAAGACGAAGTTGGACGCGCGAAACTGAAGAGTTTCTTGGTGGTGGTCTCTGTCTGTGTTCGTCTGCTGTCGCTTTATATCCGTCTCTTGGATTTCGTAACGTCATATGCAGTGACACGTTTGGCGTTGATTCGGAGTGAAGAAATCGTTGTGGAAGAACGAAAATTTTGGTAAGCATTTTATGTTTTTGTTGTTGTTATTATCAGCCAGTTGGGGTTTGAATATGGAGGTATGATGATGGTAGTTTGATGTGTTGTGTTAGCTCATTATAACTTTTGTGATGACTTTTGTCAGATGGCTACACATATCACATTTGTTTATCACCATCGGGGTTGGTTAGAGAAAGATGCGGATGGTGTGCTGAAGTATAATGGTGGTACAGTGAGTATCATCGACAGGGTGCACGTTGATACATGCAACCTATTCCTTGTGGAAGGCTTGTTTCTAGATTTAGGGTATACTAGGTATACTGAAGTTTATTGGTTGGAGCCAGGGAAGGATTTAGGTAACGGGTTACGGGTGCTCAGGAGGGATGCCGATGTGGTTAAGTTGTGTGAAGCTGCATTGAGGAATGAAAACAGGGTCCACTTGTATTTTGAGCATCCAGTTGATGCGGAGCCAGAGTATGTTGATGAGGCTGAGCTTATTGGTAACGAAGAAGTTGAGACTCTTGATTTAGTGGATCAGCAAATTCATCAGCATGAAGCCGAAGAAAATGAACAGGATGAAGGATATGAAAATACAGAAGTAGAGGGAGATCCTTCAGAAAATCAATCAAATCATCAAGCTGATCCCCCACAAGAGGTGGAACAAGAGCAAGAAGAGGATGATGATCCCCCACATCAGGAGGAAGAAGAGCAAGAAGAGGACGAAACAATGCTTAACAAAGGGGGGTATGATTCTGCGTTGCCAGATGAGGCTGCTACTGAAAAGCTTTATAATGAAACTCAGGCTGGAACAATGGAAAACGTGGCCCCCAACATAGGAGACAACCATCAGACACATGTTGAAGACCAGGCGGGTCAATCTAATCCTGAAGAAGCCCAAGGCAGGGGAAGAAAACCCAGGAAGAAACATGCGAGGCCCCAACCATCTGGTAGAGCTCAACCTGTACCACAAAACAATAGTGATGCACATGCTGGTAAGTACATAAATTGTAGATCCTAGTTGAAATATTGAATATTGTTGGGACTGTGTTTTACCTGTCATAAGATGTTTGCTAATTAAAAAATTAATCATATGAATGCTTTATGTTGTAAAATTAGATGACGATGCAGGTTGTGGGGTTCAAGGCCGGAGGCATCATCAAAGACCCCGTCCATCTGGACAGAAGATTCTTCCACCTAGGGAAGAGAATCAGGCTCCAAGGGTGGTTGTTCCTAACCCTCATGACCAGGATGAAGAACCCACTGAGTATCAGTATCATTCTGAAGAGCTGCACACCCGACCTGGTTCTGATTCTGAGGATGAAAACCCGGTATTCCCTCAGCATAATCTAGATACGAAATTTGGTAAAATTAGACTGGAATTAGGAATGGAGTTTGGCACGATGCAGCAGTTTAAGGATGCAGTCAGGAAGTACAGTATTCAGCTGGGCAGAGAGGCCTTTTTTCTCAAGGTTGAACCACACAGGTGCAGGGTAATATGTTACAATGAAACTTGCCCATGGGAAGTTTACTGTGCAAGGAGAAACCAGCCCCCGAGTTACCAAATCAAAACATTGGTCGATGAGCATACATGTCCAAGGAGTAACAAAAGCAGGTCAGTGACGTGTAAATGGGTGTCCGAGGAGTTGATTAGCAAGATTAGAGTCTGTCCTAATTTGTCTCATAGAGAGGCTCGTGATATGTTCAAGGTTGAGTTTGATATATGTGTCGGAGAGAGGATGATGTTTATGGCAATGGAGAAGGCAAAGGATGTCATTGAGGGCACAGAAAGGGAACAATATTTGAAGTTAAGGACTTACTTGAATGAGCTCCGTAAGGCCAATCCAGGATCCACCTGCCGTATGAGCACAACCCCACAACAAGAAGGGTTGCCTAAGTTCAGAAGTCTTTACATATGTCTAGATGCCTGCAAACGAGGATTCAAGCAAGGATGTAGGCCTTTTTTATGCCTTGATGGAGCATTTTTGAAGGGTTATTTTGGGGGGCAGCTGCTGACAGCCGTGGCTCAAGATGCAAACAATCATCTATTCCCAGTTGCATATGGAGTAGTTGATGCAGAAACAAAGAATAGTTGGAAAGAATTCCTGGAGTATTTGTTGGAAGATATCGGGGATCACAGGCAATTTGATTGGCACTTTATGTCTGACAAACAGAAGGTATCTTGTCTGTAACTTGTGTGTTAAGTTATTTAATACTATATGCTGACTAACTTAGTTCTTGACAGGGCCTAATTTCTGCTCTACAAGAAGTTATGCCGGGGGTTAATCACAGATTTTGTACTATGCATATGTGGAGGAATTTCAACAAGCGCTGGAAGGACTTAGAACTCAAGCAGTTGCTATTTCAATGTGCAAGGGCATTGACTGATCAGGAGTTTAATGAAGGTATGGATGCTATCAAGAAAATTAATACTTCTGCCTGGGAATATCTTTCTAAGTATGAGCAAGAAACTTGGTCAAGATCAAGATTCTCAACTTGGCCTAAAGTGGATAACATAACCAATAACAATGCTGAGTCACTTAATGCAACCATGGTGGGGCTAAGAGGCAAGAGCATCATTACCATGCTAGAGGAAATTAGATATTACCTTATGAAGACGATGGCAACGCATAAAGATGCACTCATGGCCTACATGGGAAAACTGGCTCCTATCCAAATGAGCAGATTGGAGAAGGAAAAGAAGGAAGGAAATTACTGGGAGGCTCAATGGGTGGGAGACGATGACCACAATGTCTTTGAAGTCAGAAGGCATGGTCGAACAGTTCGGGTCAACACTCAAGACAGGACTTGCACTTGTAGAAAGTGGCAACTCACAGGTCTGCCGTGCTGTCATGGAGTTGCTGCAATTCAAAGAAAAAATCAACGTCCAGATGAGTATGCCCACCATTGGCTGACCATGGAGGCGTACAACAGAACATATCAATTTCACATCAACACTGTCCCTAGTCAAGAATACTGGGCTGATGCAGAGGGCCTCCCGTGTCTCCCTCCACCTTATAAGAGACCAATAGGAAGGCCTACCAAGAAGAGAGCACGACATGAATCAGAGAGTCAGAGTGGGAGCCAGTACAAACTCAAGAGGAGCTATGGAAAAACAAGTTGTAAATATTGTAGAAAGGTAAATAAAAACTCATTTCTTACACAACTGTTGTTGTTATCTGTTCTCTTCAAGTTGATCTGATGTTGTTTTTTGTAGGTGGGACACAATTCCAGGACCTGCCCTGATAAGAATCATGTTGCAGCTGGGGCAGATGCAGATGCACAAGAAGCACCTCAATCAGGTCAGCCAGCAACAGGAGGAGTTGTTCCACCCAGAGGCTTACAAGACATGTCAGACTCAGAGCAGGAGATGTATTGGGAGGAAACCATATATGCAGTCAAAGAGGAGCTCACACAGGGCCATCCACACTCTGAAGCTGATGAAGAGGTAGCACATTCTTCAATAATTGCTCTTTACACTAACTTCAGATCTAGTACTTAAATTTAATTTACTGTAGGCAAACATGAACACCTCCGGTTCAACTAGTCATCGTGAAGGAAGGAGAGCTACTAGATCTAACCTTGCAAGGAGAGCAGCAAGATCTACCAAGGCTGCTGCAATAACTCTTCAAACTCCCTCCAACACTGCTGCGGCTGGTGCAGCATCTACTAGTAGGGAAACAATCAGGGTCAAGATGCCTATCAGGAGAACCCCCTTAGCCCAACCAAATCTCAGGCCCACAGCTACAGCTACAGCAGCCCAACACCATGTTAGGCCCACAGCTCCAGGCCCACAAGCCACTCCAAGGCCCAACCCACCATTTAGGCCCCCACAAATAAGGCCCATCGCACCATCTGCAAATGCTGCTACTGGTTCAGGAGTTCCAGCCTCCACAATGACTCCACTTGTGTCAAATGAAACCATGAATGGAGCATCTAAGGCAACCACCTCTAGGTTCTCAAGGTTTATGCCAAATCAGTCAGCTTGAAGGAGACTTTACTATATAATTACTTCATCTTTTGGGTTATAACTTGATCTGTAGTTCCCCTTTGTTGGACAACTTGAGTATTTTGGGTTGTATGTTGATATTTAGTATGTTTAGTATTTAGTTATAACTTTATCCAGTTTTTGGGAATGTATGTTGATATTTAGTATGGGTTATTGCCCTTTGTTGAACTCTTTGTTTATTTTGGTATCAGCTATGAAGACTGATTAGCATGTATAGAGTATTTTGGTTGGAACAGTTTGTGCTAATGCTTAATGTTATGCAGACCAGTTGTCTCGGTTTTTATCTTGTCCTTTTACCAATTTTGATTTCTTAGGTCTATTTGAACTTATTTAACATGTCTGAGTTGCCTTTTGGTTAGTTGCACTTCACTCCATTCATGATTTTCTTGGTGATGCAATAAAATTCTAGTCACAGGTCCAATTCATTAACAAGTAAGCAAAATAACCACAACAATGTCAACATAAATAGTATGCAACAATAACACATAACAGTCATCAATAAACCCTGTCCTGCATGCATTCGTTGTCCTATCTAACCAAACACATCAAACTCAAACTCAAACTCAGTACAAGTCCACCCAGTACGAAATACAGAAGCAATTCAACTCTCTTCATCTGCTCTATCAACATCTTTCGATCTCTCTGTGTCGTCTCACTCTCAACACTGGTAAACCTCCCTTCCAATACTCCACATGCATTGCATCTTACTGTGCCATTCTTACAGCATTCCTCCACCCCAGCAGATTCCTCACCCGTTTCGTCCATCCATTGAAAATAACAGCACCCAATGTTCTTCGTCTGCCCAACACAATAACCATTCATCAAGCTCAATTGTCGACGGGGGGAACAAATGAAGCACAAAATTCATACTTACCTTCCACAGAGGACACCTGAAGAACCATCTACCTGGGTTTTTCCTCGTCTTCGACTTCAACGCCACCACCTGAAGACGGCAGAAGCATGTGCCATCATATGGCTTGCTCACATGTTCTTCGAGCCCTTCAGATCCACTATTTTCTATATACTGTGTCCTTCGATTATAACTGGACATGACTGAGCTTCCAGCATGCATGGCAATGGTTAGGATTTTGCTTTATGCTCAATTTGGGGAAAATGTTCATTCTGATTTCTAAATAAGGGAGTAAAGGGAGTGAAGCCTAATAGGGAGGCCACGTTGGACTTCCGTTTGCCACATCACCAAGCGCCGTTCAACGGAGAAGGGTTCTCCTCACGGGTGGTCAGATTTGTACCGTTTTAAAATTTTTGGAGGGTATTATTGTCGTTATCAAATATTAGGGTTATTTTTGTCAGCGTTTTACAAATTTGGGGGCATAATTGGTAATTTACTCATTTTGATTATAAACAGTTAAGTTTAGAAAATTAATCCAAGTGATGAACAAACATTATTATGTAATTTTCAATTGTTTGTTTGATGGTATTTTGTTAATTTTGTGTTGATTTTTGATTTTATTGTCTAATTGTAATGGATTTTAATTTTTGAGTTTGTCTTCTGAACTTTTGGATGTAATTGTTGATTGTGTTATGAACTTCTAGATGTATTTTGTTAATTGTGTGTTGATTTCTGATTTTATTGTCAAATTGTAATGGATTTTAATTTCTGAGTTTGTCTTTTGAACTTCTAGATGTAATTGTTAATTGTGTTATGATGTTGCATGTGTTGTTGGTTTGTTGATGTAACTAAAAATTGTATAAATCCAGAAACTATTTCTGTTGATGTGTTGGTGGTGTTATTAACTGTATTTGATTTGTGCAAGTTTGTGTTGGTGATGGTTGCTAATTAAGTAATTATAATTTTTTTTTTAAAATAAAATTTTTAATAATTTTATTTTATATTTAATTAAATCGGTTGAACTTCGATTGAACCATTAAATCGTTAAACCAATCATCTTATCGGTTTAGTGACCGATTTGGTTTTCAGAACCTTGATTCTTATAGCTACCTAAGTTGATTGAGTTCTTCTCTTTCATGTTGTTCATCTAGTATTTTCTTTTTTTTTTAGTTTAGTCTATCTGAGTCTCATTGAAAAAGATAAATATAGTGAGATTTGTAAGAAAAAGCCAATAAAAGGTAAAAGACAGTGAGTTAAACTGTGAGAAAAAGCCATAAGATGTCTCAGAGGTCCTTTGTACATCTTTCTATTTTGTTTCATGATCCTGTGGGGATTCTCTTACAAGTTGGGTTAGCACTTGGCTGTTGAAAGCTAGGTTGAGTCCTAGTCAAATTCAGATTGGGTTAGAATCTGGATTTGTCCCAGATAGAATTGGGTAGATCCTAGGAAAGCATTGATGTTTGTGTTCTTGTAAAAGAGATAGTGAAATTTCATCATAATTGTGATGGAGAGTTGGAGACTGGATGTAGGCTACATTGTACTAGATAGCTGAACCAGGATACATCTGTGTGTTACTTCTTCTTCTCTACTTCAATTTTGGTTCTGTTGCTCAGGAGACAAAAATAAAGTGTCTCTCAACTTGTCACAAGACAAAAACAAAAATATCTCTTGAGTTCTTTAAAAAAGCAAAAAGGTATTTCTGGAAAAAGATAATTAAGATTCAACCCCCTTCTCTTAGCCACTGATAACCATCATAAACAAATTTATTACATATCAAATAACATGTGGCATGCCACGTGTCACTGATCTGACACGTCAACCAATCATATTGTGACATGCGACACTTAATGTGACACATTATCATCTAAGTGACGGAAGTACCAAGTTGACTTACGTTTTACCTTTCAGAGACTAATATGACTAAAAAAAATTATTTGAAAACCAATTTAAAAAATAAGTGATCTTTTAATGACGAATTTGACTATTACTCCTTAAAATTCAATAAAAATACTTTAATTTTTTTTAAAAAACAATAAAACCAATTCAAATAAACACCAAATATGTTAGAATGGCTAGATACATTTACAACTCACACAATTCTTTTTATAATAGGTATATTTTTGAGTTTTGAAATAATTTATTAATTTAAATCCACACAAATATCTCTTCTTATAAATTAAATTTAAACTTCTAAAAATTAATTATCTAAAAAATAGGTATATTAATCTTAAATAACAAAAAATAATTTATAATTGTTCTCTTTTTATTTTCAGCATAACTAAATATTTTAATTCTCTATGTATTTTTAAATAAGTTTAAATTATTTATTATTCTCTATTCATTTGCAAAATTTTATTCATTATTAAAGCAATTTATTTCAACACAAATTTGATAAGCCTGGGGTTGAACTTTTTTTACACGAGTCTTTTTTTTTTTTTTTTCAGAAATAAGATGCTTCTTATACATGTAATATAACCCATTCATAATTCATTTTTTACTCTTGTTTCCCTTTTTTTTGGACTTGTTACTCTTCTCTTTTTCACTTTGTGCATAAGGCATACACCACTGCAAAGCCTGAAACCACAATTTCATTGTAAGTCTATTATATTAGGTAAAACAGACCCCACCTATCACAATTCCGTTTTAAAAACGTGGCTTCAGCTACATATTCCAGACACACGCACAGCCAGTGAGCCAGCTGAAGTGCTGTTTTTTATACTACTACGTGTCAGCCATCTACAAATGCGTCAGAGATATCTGTAAATAATCATCTGTACACTATAATTCACCATTTGAAAATTGTTTTTTGATACTACTCTTCTCTGGTAACATACATAAGTGGGCTTCTACATTGTCCTCTTTAAGGTTGTGAATGGACCAAAGTCTTCCAGTTGGGCCACTGGGCCCACATGCTAACCTAGCCTCCTGAAAAGAAGAATCTATCATTTAGACTTCCGATTATCAAGTCCAAAATAAAGAGAGACTTTCCATTATATACAATATACTCCATTTAATTTTTAATTCAATCCAAAGTTCCAAACATAGTGGAATCGATC
>NC_029789.2:146747577-146750440 GCF_000816755.2 Arachis ipaensis | reverse complement strand
AAATTTTCAATTAGGTCCCTATATTTTTTTTCCTTTTAATTGGGTCCCTGCACCAAATTTTTTTTTAATTAGGTTCTTCTTAGCAGTAATTGGCTTAATTTTATAGGGACCCAACTAAAAAAAAAATTGGTACATGAACCTAAATAAAAAGAAAAAAATATATAGAGACCCAATTAAAAAAAAATTTAGTGCAAGGACTCAATTAAAAGGAAAAAAAGTATTGGGACCTAATTAAAAATTTTGCGAAATTATAGGGACTAACAAAGTAATTAAACCTATTAAGTTTAAGTGAAGTTGTTTAATTATCATCATTATTGATTTTTCTTTCTCATATATATTATCATATGTTACGGACCGCCACGAGTCCATCCCAACCGGTCGATGGGTCGAAGCCCCACCTCTGACCCAAGCCGGACCCGTCCCCCATAATAGGGAAAACCCGACGGATCGGTTTCCAACACCCGACCTAAAGCGCGCTCGACTCGCCAACTGGGCAGCTCAAGTCACCACGCTCAACGACCGGTCGGGTTGGTATCTTCGGGGCAGCACCCGAAGCCCCGACCCGAAAAACCAGAACGACCTGCTCCCCCTACGTAGACCAGGACAGCTCATGGAAGCTTCTTGGCCAGTGGGTTAGGTCATCTATGGACCCATCCAGCACAGTATATAAGGGAAGAGGCCAGCTCTTCTCCCAAGGTACGTAACATCTTACCTAATTTGGCTATCACCTTGTACGAACACTGACTTGATCGTCGGAGTGTCTTTGCAGGTGGTCACCCTCCGTCCACCCCGCCTCCAGCGTCGCCAGCTTTTCAACCCGCATCTCTACACCCGCTCCAAATTAGTCCAAGGTCTCACCCGCTCATCCTCTCATTGCCTCCCAACCCGTCGAGCACCCGAGATCACTCAGGTCTCAAACATCATATAAATCCGAAAACTTTCTGATGTTGACAAGGACATTTTGCATGTCTAGTTTACAGAGGCTGAGCCCTGAGATCATCATCCATTAACATTACTACATGGGAAAGAATATAATAATTTCGCATTAATACATGTTTCACTAGAGAGAATAAAGCATAGAACGTAAGAAAAAGAAGCTAAGATTGCGTTTATTTCTGGAAAAGAAGATATTGAGAATAAGATATAAAAAATAGAGATATAAAATTTTGTATTTTTATATTTTATTTAGTGATAAATTAAAATAAATTATGAAAATATAATTTATTTTTATTTTTTTATTAAAAAAATTTGAGATAAAAATATAATTATAAAAAATTAACAAAAATAATGAAAGAAAAAATAAAAAATAAGTTATTGTGTCTTTTGTTAGTATTTTCGTATCATTTCTGTCAGAATGGATACAAAATACACTAATCAGTGTTCCTGAATACATTATCTCTATCCATATCTACTTTGTTAAATACGATTTTGTTTTTTCTGTATCTTTATCTCAGTGTTCTGTTTCTATAAACAAACACAGCCTAAGAGACCAAAATAAAAACAAATTAGTTTTAGCTAAAACAAAAATTTGTAATCAACATTATTGGACATATTTTATTCTACAAAATATAATGTAACAATATAATAACACCCATGGGCTAGTGATTTTTAGGGAAAAAAAAAACCCAAAGAATTAAAAAATTAAATCCAACATATATGTAAAGATAAAACCAAATTATCCATGTTTCACTATTATTATAAATTAGATTCACATAAAACTTATAGTTTCTTTAAGTGTTAATATACTAACACATTATAAATTATTTTATTTTTGTACATACAATAATTGATGGGATAATTGATAATTTGATATACTGCCACACCAAGTAATGCAGTCAACGAGAATATGAGACAAATGCATATAATGTTACCATACAATGTTTAATTTTGCAAAATTCTTGTGTTACATCAATATTTGTAGTGAAAGTATCTAATTAAAGTATTAAACATCATACATAAGATGTTAGACTTACATGCTAACACAAGAATAGCATTTCCAACATACACCTTTTTATGGAGACAAAAGTGAAACTACGTGTCAAGTATGGAGAGGCCAATTCCATTCCATGCATTCACTTTTCTGAATCAATTATACATACACTATGAAAAATTATTGAAAACTATATAGTTGTTGTCGTCACGTAAACATACAAATTTAAATATTGATACGCATTATGCTGCTCTAGTTTAATTAATAAAATTTGAATTTTAGAAATAGTTATTAATTTTCTTTGTTTATTTTAATTTAACCGAATTGATGAATATTTTTTAGTTGAATTAACTTTTTTTTGGTGACTAGTTGAATTAACTATATAACACGTATAAATATTCGAATTTATATCTTTTACATCAACACATAATTCAACTTCGTGCATTCACATCAAATTAAGATCGTTCTTTTAGTGCGCCAATAAAGCCAAGTGAGAAGAGACCTCCAACGACAAAAAGGCTGCCATGCATGCTATCATTCTTTGCCGACTATAACATCACCACCCATATCCAATCACTCCAATTTCAATCTAATAAGAACTCTACTTTAATTTCTCTGGTGACATATCCAAAAAATTTTGTTAATGAGATAAATCATATATAATAAAAACAATAATTTTTAGGATAAAGTGTATTTTTTATATTTGATATTTGCAGTTTTTTTTTTAAAATATACCTAACGTTTAGTTATATTTAATTTTGATACAAATTAAAAATGTTAAGAACAAAATTAAATGAATAAAAAATATTAGAAAAAAAATTAAATAAAATTAAACATTAGAAATATTTAAAAAAATACAAATATTAGGATAAAAAAATCATTTATCCTAATTTTTATAATTTCACAAAAAAAATTAAAAGTATAATATGAATA
>NC_029789.2:146744421-146747535 GCF_000816755.2 Arachis ipaensis | reverse complement strand
TTTATTATTATTTATTTAATTATTTTTTTATTAAATAATTAAAATAAAATTTTATATATTTATAAAATTAAATTTAATTAAATATCTTTCAATAACATTGAATTGTGAAAAATTGGGGTCAAGATTATTTATATAGTAGAGACAACTAAAATTTAATATTATATACTACTTAAGAATTTTATAAAACTCGATGAGGGCATTTGCCCCCACAAGCCACCTTGTAGATCTCTCCCTGACTTTGTCCACAAATTTTATGTCATTAGTATTAAGATAATTAAAGTCTGATATGCTAATCAACTTAAATTTGTCAAGTAATCAGTTTATTCGTCTGCTTAAATAAGTATTGGAAATTTGAATTCTGTATTATATATATAATAATTCATTAGCTATTGATAAATCCTTAAGGCTATGTTTGGTTGGAAGGAAAGAAATAGAGAGAAAAAAAATAGAAAGGAAAGAAAGGAAAGGAAAGAAATTGAGTGAATTTTTATTTTTTTTTAGATGTGTATGGATGGAAGGAAAATAAGAAAAAAAGAAATGTTATAAAAAGACAATTTTATCCCTATATTATAAAAAATATTGAAAAAGTAAAGGGGTAGTATTGGAAGTAGAGAGAGAAACATTAGTTTTCTCTCCATTTTCTTTCCATTGTTGCAGAGAAACCATCCATTTTCTTTTCTCTCTAATTTTCCTTCTCAACCAAACAAAAAAAAAATAATCATTTTCCTTCCCATTTTCTTTCCTCTCTTTTCTTTTCTTCCATTTTCCTCTCAAACAAACATAGTGTAAATGAAATTCAGATCAACAACAAATTAATTCTTGACTTATTAATTAGAGAATACCGTAAAAAAACATAATAATTAAAATCTGATTTTAGTTTTGTTACCATGGCTCTTGAAATATAATTTAAAGATTATTATCGTGCTCATTATTAATATATGTTTCTTAGCTGTAGGATTAAACCTGATTTTCTATAATAATTAACACGAGTAACATTTTAATTGTTAATAATATGTTTTTTCTAGTGTCTAAATAATGTCTATAAAATTATATTTGGTTATTGTACATTATATTCATTTGAGACATGAACACGGTAATATGTGTTCATTATATATTTAATAAGATACCAATTTTACAAGAATATACCAATATACAAAATATATGTATTAGTGTCTTATTAGAAAATTTATAAGAAGATATTATATATTTAAGTAAGTAGTAATCCATTATGTAGTTTAAATTCTATATCATCGTCGCTATATATAAATAGATTCATGTACATTAAAGCTGATAAGCTTTGAGTTCTCAGTTTCAATAATAGCCACATATGCCCTTTTTTTCCTCTTCATGAAAAAGTCCAATAAAATTAGGATACAAATATTAATTATGAGATAAAAAAATTTATTACAATATTTTCTTTTAAAAATTTCGAAAAAATGACAAATAGATTCCTAATCTTTTGTTCTGCAGACATTTTTGTCCCTGACCATTGAAAAATATTTTTAAGTCCATGACCTTCACAAAATTTGGACGGATCAGTTCTTGACGAAGGCATTTTGACGGATCAGTCTCTGACGGAGGCATTTGGACGGAGGGACTGATCCGTCCAAATTTTGTGAAGGTCAGGAATTTAAAAGTATTTTTCAATGGTTAGGAACAAAAATGTCCACATAACAAAAAATTAGGAATCTATTTGTTTTTTTCTCTAAAATTTCTAAATAAAATACCCTTGGCGCTATAGATAGTTTGGTCTTGATGCTTGTTTGAGTAGCAGAATAAGAGATCCTTTGTATAATGAGACATTGATGGCCTCATTTCATGTGATAGATGAAAGGAAAATATTACTAGAAAACTAAAAAGTTCAAAGTATTCCAAACTATTGATAGTGGCTATATATAGATGATTTTTTATATTTTATTTTAATTTTCTTTCTGTTCATTTTGTGCTTATTCTTTGTTTGCGTGTTCTTCCGAGTGTTTTTGTTGAAGTGGGGAACAGAATAAGAATTTATTATTAATTACTCAATAATTTGCAACAGAGTTTTCCATATAAAGTTTTTACTTTCATTGTTGACTGATAATAGTTCCTATTTCTTCTTAAGGAAATAAAGCTGTGCATATTTGATATCTTTAACAATAGAAGAAAAATCGTGAATTAGACTTGGCTTTTTACCCTTCAATTATTGGGTTCTTATAGCTCTAATAATGAGGATTCCAAAATAAAATGTTTCATTAACCTCTCTAATTAACGTCTTAAATTAAACAATAATTTCCCTTACATTCTACGAAAGGTTAAGTATGATTTTAATCTCTAAAATAGAGGATTAAAAATTTTTTTCGTCTCCGACATTTTTTTGTCTACAAAATAGTTTCTAAAGTTTAACTTAATTTTAAAATTGTCCTTCGCACGAAAATACCATTTCCTCTTCTTTCCCAAAATCAACCAGAAGCAGCAGTTGAACCAGAAACTGAAGCTGAAGCAATAGCAACACCAATAAAACAACAATAACCAGAAGCAAAGAACAACAATGGATAATGAAATTAGAAGAATAACAACAACAAAAGCAGTTAGAAGCAGAAGAAGAACAACAACAAAAACTCATAACTCAAAAAATCATCATTATCGTCAAAACTCAGAACTCAAAATCATCATCATCATCAAAACTCAAAACTCAGAAAAACAAGAACCCAAAACTCAGAACTCAGAAAAACAAAAAAATCATCATTATCATCATCGTCAAAACTTAGAACCATTAACAAAACTCATAATTAAAATTCTTCCTCTTTCATTAACAAAACTCAGATGTAATTACAATAATCAGAAATCCCCAAATTCATCTTCAATTTCAAGAACCAAAAATCCATAAATATAATTACCAAAAATCCCTCTGAAAATCCTTGTTGCAGATTTCGCACATGACCACCACCCAGAGGAAGAGACACTGTTGGAGGACGCGAGGAACACGACCACCACCACCACCTCTTCGACGATGACGAGGAACATTAGGACGCGGGCTAGACGTGTCGCGGCGAGACAAGGGCGAGTCTCGACGAGCCCAGGGCGCAAGTTGCGGCGCTGCGAGGTCGAGGTGCGGCGAGGCGAGGACGACGGCGA
>NC_029789.2:146742907-146743971 GCF_000816755.2 Arachis ipaensis | reverse complement strand
ATAGGGAGACTCAAATCTGCGATCTCTTAGATAAGTATGAAGAGACTATATCATTTGAACTATTACTCATTGGCAACTTTATTATAGTAAGTACTACAAAAATAACATATGTCTTTATTTCAATTGAAGTGAGTTAAACCCCAAAATGGTCTCTGAGATTGGCGTCGTGCACTAAAATCGTCCCTAATATTCCAATTGCATCAATTATGTCTTTGAGATTGAAAAAAGTGCCCCATATTAGTCCCTGACCTATTTTCCATTAACGACGTGATGACATGGTATGATGACGTGGACTGTAAGTGACACGTGTCACTTCATGATTTGGCCACTTATAATGGTATGATGATGTGGTGACCAGTGACACGTGACATGCTGACGTGGATGGTTGTGCCATGTGTCATAATGTTATTTGGCCACGTGTTCGTTTGTGCCACGTGTCACAACAGTATTTGTCCACGTGTCATCCATTATGTCATCGTTGTATATGCACCAAATTAGTCCCTCACTTTGCATTAAGTGACTCATTTTAGTCCCTGAATTGAATGTCGTGCACCAAACTAGTTCCTTCACCAGTTTTTTCTCATTTTTTTCTATAAATTCAAAATTCTCAATATTTTTTAATGCATTAATTTCAATTCTATTTTTTCACATGTTCTTCAAATAAAAGTGTTTTTATAAAATATTTTTTCTCTTGCGAATACCCTAACTGCCGACTTAGAGGTGACGTGAAGGCTTTTCAAACACTTTCACTACTATCTCCGACTTCTTTCAGTACTTTTAGAAAATATATTTTTTTTTGCAGATACCCTTAATAACCGCCGTCTTGGAGTTGACGTGAAGGCATTTCAAGCTTCCCTCATTACCATCTCCGACCTCTTTCGTCTAGACTGCAGAAGTCAAAGATGGTAATGAGGGTGCTTAAAGTGCCTTCAATCTAGTTCATTTACACATAACAAAAACGTGTATTTCATAAAAAAAATATTTATTTTAATTATTAATTTATTGTTAAAAACACATATTTTTTTATGAAAAAATGTGTCTAATCAATCATATAATTATTTTTT
>NC_029789.2:146720135-146732907 GCF_000816755.2 Arachis ipaensis | reverse complement strand
AGCCAATATCAAGGACGTGTTATGAATTATCAGTTCAGGGAACCAGCAGCAGCGGATAACTTTTTGGGTGTATAGTTACAGAATATGGGTGTAAAAGCATTGTTTTTTTGGGTGTATTTCTGAAGTTTCTTGTGTTTCACATTTTACATATATATATATATATATATATCACAATCTGCTGTTTATGTTATAAAATATTGTTTGTTTTTTTTACTACGGTTTAAGGGTTTTAGGGTTTAGAATTTAGGGTTTTAGGGTTTAGAATTTTAGGATTTTAGGGTTTAGGGTTTAGGATTCAGGGTTCAGGGATAAAGCATCAGGGGATAGATGTTTGGGTGTATATTCAACTTTCTTTGGGTGTAAAAAATGTCAGGTTATGGGTGTTTATTTGGTTTGATGTGTTCCTTCATATTCTAGTACCTGTAATTCAGATATTTTGAATACAGCAGAGAGAGTTTTACTCATAATTGGCAAATATTTACAACATGTGTTCAATTTATTACAAGACTATATAACAGTTACATTAATCAGTGTCAATATCATTAGAATCTATCTGACAATATGGACTCAATAATAATGAGGATGGCTTGGACAGTCTTATTGCATTACTTCCCCTAATGGCTTCAGCTTTGTCTTGATTCATTTTATGGAATAGAATCCGGGAAGCATATTCTACTCTAAAGTGGTCCATCTCGTCCTACAGTTAAAAAAAATATTATGTTTAATCAACCATGTTAATTGAGTAAAGTAATACAGAGTTATTTAGTTTTAAACACATTTACCTGGGTCCAATTGTCCCACTCATACTTCAACCTTTTAATATTTTCGGGATGAATTATCTCAAGCCACTTCATTACGTAAACAGCACAGTCATAGCTGAAAACCAAGAAAATAAATTACAAATTACATATAGGAAAGTTTAATTTTCAGAGTGAAAGATTTATACCTTGTCTTTTGGCCTGAGATGTTAATGTATGGCGGTTCAATTTCCTTGTCCTTGTCCCTTGTCTTCAGAGGTGCCCCCCCAGCATATACTCTAATTCGTGAAATTACATATCCCTTAAAACACAAAACAAATCAGTAATACATGAATAAATTTAATAAAGGAATACACCCAAAGGAGCACAAAATTACACCTTATATTGAACAGAAATACACCCAATTATTAAAATACAGAACACAGAATCAACTTACAATGAATGTATTTAGGGCCGTTCTCTCATCGGACGGAGATTTCGTGTGATATGGATCGAGTATATAAAATTTTCGCTTCCTTGTATCAGCCAACCATAACCACCAATGTTGTGAATGGCAAACAGGTGCAAAAATCTGAAGTATGTCCAGATTGAACACTGTTTTAGTTTATTTGGCACATAAGTAAAGAATGGTAATAAGAAGTTTTAGAAATGACAACTTACATAACGATGCGATGCTAATTTTTTAAGGTCCAAGAAGGGTATAAACATTGGGTAGTCTTCTACCCTGAATGGCTTATTATTTTTAGGTTGTAAGAATACCCCGTCTGGATGATTTCCAATGGCCATGTTTTGCAAAAATTGTGAACCACCAAATGAATAAAGAAAATACACCCAAACGAATGCAGAAAATACACCCAAATGAATATACAACTTACACCCAATTGAACACAGAAAATACACCCAAATGAACACACGAAATATAACCAATTTAACACAGAAAATACACCCGAAAAAAGGCAGAAAATACACCCAAAATTTATTGAAGCAAGCCTTACCACAATATCAGGGGGGAGACAGTATACTTCCTCTTGAAACCTTTTAATCTTTTGCTGGTTTAGGATGAGGCACATGGCAGAGACAATCTAGAAAAAGATGCCGAAATCAATTTACATCAATCAACATTGCAATTAATTTTGGTAATAAAAACATTAAGGTTATTGTAATATTACCTCAGCTTCTATATGCGTTTCAGCTGCGAGTGATGCGAGGTGGATTTTTGACAAAATGTAACTATCTTGGGCTTTGAGTGTGCACACGGTGTCATACTCATTAGTTAGTCCATTTCCGTATGTCTTCACTCGTGTGGCCCAGATGTAGCATTTCTCTTTCATGTCAGTCGTATCTTCATTCGTCCTTGCAGGAGTTTCAAACTTCTCGAAACTCTCTCTGCCACTCTCCTTTCGAATCTGTGGACTTTTTCCTTTTGTTGACACTCCACCACTTGCAATTTTTTCAACCAGATCCCCTAATTGTTCTAGCAGTTTTGGGATTTCAGGAGTTTTTGCCCTCTCTCCATCTTGCGTTGCCGCCCCCTCCTGCGTTGCTGCTTCTTCTTGGCTTGAATCAGTAAAGCCAAGGCTGAATGATGGCGTTGGACCTTGTTTAGGAATGTACGATACTGTCCGTGCCATCATCATCATCAGCGCAGCAGTGTCTTCTAGGGCTGGATTACTGCGTGATCATGTATAACGTATTATAAGAATAAGAATATACGAATGATAACGAAACATTGATTTTACTCTGATGAACTTACATTTTAGCTGGAGCTGGCGGAAGCGTGGGTGTGCTTTCTTCAGGTTTTTGGGTGGTTCAGGAGTGCTGCAAGGTTACATAAAAAACTAGTCAGAGATCAATTGTGAAAATATACACCCCAACAGGGGCAATATACACCCAAACTGTAACCAAATACACACCCAAGACTATTCTTTACCTTTTTGTAGTTCCTTCATTATTTCTTTCACTTGGAGACTTTTCAGGGGTTGGTTCAATTTCTGGCATAGGGGTTGGTTCATTTTCTGTCACAGGGGTTAGTTCAATTTCGGGCAGAGTGGTTGTTTGGGACAGTGGTAGACAAACTTGAATCGGAACTCTAAACAAGAAGAAAAATAAAAGGTTAACAAAGCCCCCGAAAATAAAATGGTTATAAGGTTGAAATTTTCTTGAAAAACTCACATTGCAAGCGCTTCTGTTTGCGACTGTGTCTCTACCCACACAACCATCATGTTCTCTTCAGCTGGCTCAGTGGCTGACTCTTCAACCAGACTCAACCTAAAATACACCATAAGAAAGCTAAAAATACACCTGAAGCATTCAAAAGGAAGACAGGCTTTGTTTTTTGAGAACTTACATACTTCCAGTTTTTGCTTTTTTTTTCCTGCCTTTTTTTTCTCGAATAAAACATTAAAGGGCTTTTTTTTCTGAAAAAAAATACATACAGAATTAGAAGTAGAAGGTAAAAAAATAAAAGCAACGGTTATTAGAAAAAGAAATTACATGCTCTTTGCCGATTTGTTTACGCTACTTTGATCTGTGTGTCCTTGAGACGAAGGATCATCACTTCCTAAGTTTAAGTCCGGTATTCTAAACATAATAGAGTACATATTATTCATAAAAAATACCATACTGTTAAATCAGGATAACAAGATTTTATCAAATAAAGCTTCTTACGTTTCAGATGAGACATAGTGACCTTCCGTCGATCGCATGTCAGCTTCCTTCTCCCTGGCAAACAAGAAACAATTATCAGCAAAGAAAACACGTTAAAATCTGAAATATACACCCTAATAAGACATACCCCTGTGCAGCAGATTTTTCATTCTTTTCCTTAAGAATTTATCTAATTCTTCAGTTCCAATTTCAGATATAATAGTACATGCATAAAAGAACATGTTAACAAATATAATTTTGATGATAGATGGTAATATAGCTTACAAAGTATTGTATCCATGTTAGGATTGAGCTTGCTCAGGAGATGAATCCTCAACAATGACTTTTTTCTTTTTGGATTGTGTTCTGGGGGAAAAAACAAGTATGAATCAGAAATACAAAATTAAATTGATCAGAAAATACTATCCAAAGAAGTGCTTACTTTTTTGGTTTTCTCTAAGTCTTTTTCTTTGTTTTTTCGCTTCTCTACTGGTGATGATTTTTCGCTTCTAAAAGTTAATAAGAGACGCTCTGTTAATACATGAAATCTTGATAATAAACCCAAAGAAAAGCAGTAATAATTTCAGAACATTACTCATCATTTGATTCAGGTTCTGAATCAGAATCCTCCTGAATCTTCTTTCTTTTTTTGGACTCCATTCTGGAAGGCAAACAATCATTATTCAAAAACAAACTAAAAGGGACAAAATACACCCAAATGAATGCACAAAATATACCCAAATGAATGCACAAAATACACCTAACTGGATAAACAAAATACATCCAAGTATGTTACTTACTTTTTGACTTTTCGGGTGGGTTGTGTCCTTGTTGAATCCTCTTGAGTCTTCTTCAGTCTCAGACTCAGAGGTAGAATGGACTTCACTTTCAGTTGTTTCAGTCTCAGATGATGATGATGAACTTGCCTTCCTTTTTTTGTTTTTTTGGTTTTTTGTTTTTTTTCTTTTTTCTTTATTTCTTTCATTTTCTCCTTTGTTTCGGCCATCTTTACGATTCCCTGAAACATTAAAAATTTTAGTTAGCAGCATTCAGGTAAATAAAATACACCCAAGATATTCTTTTTCACTTACCATATGTTCCTCCATTTCTGCCCTCATTTTTTCAACTAACTGCTCTCTAGTCCAGTTGGCAATCCAGGGTTCTGGAGGTCTTTGTTCCCCCTTCTTGTCTTTACTTTTTGATAGATGGAAGTAAACTATCATTAGGGCAAACAGGCAGCCATCAATTTCCTTTTTCTTTTTCAGATTGTAATCCGTTATTCCCTTGATGATAAAATTCAGAACATGTGCTCCCCAGTTCCCCTCTGTTATTGTGTCCATCTTGAAAATTGGTGCCAGGTGCACAGGGGAGATTTTGTTTATTGTGGTTGGTAACAGGAACGCCATCTGTATATAGAGGATGAAAATTCTCTTAAACATGAGGCGATCCTATTCATTATCAACACCAATAACCATCATCTCATCTGTCAGATTTTTTAGGGTCTTTCCCTGGAATCTTCTAAAAATTTGTTTGTTGTCTTCAGAAAGATCCTTATAATTGACTTTCTGAGGCAGTAGATCTCCTACAAAAAGGGAAACAAAATTGTATGAAAATCACTTGAAATACACCCAAGCATCACTTGAAATACACCTCAATATGGCTCATATACACCTATGTTTGTAACGAGTTACCTGACGCGTTGATGCTAAGTGCAGCCCCTATTGTTCTTGGTCTTACTTTAAACGAACCGTAGCCGGTTTCGAGTGTGTTTTTCCCTAATTTAAAGGAGTTAGCCAACTCCTTTAATATTTAGTGATACACCCTTAGCGGCGGGATGTGCATCAGGCCACCAAATCCCAAACCCCTAACAATTGCTTTCTTCTCCTCGCTCATATTTCTGAATTTCTCACTCAACAGATGGGTTGCACACTTAAGGTCCTTGGTTTGTTGACAAAGAAAAATTAGAGTCAGATATATTTCTATTATGAAAAACTGATTTGATCAAAGACATATATTTGTTCTTACATTTTTTTCAGCTTGGTTTTTGCCTGCCATTTTTTCTGAAATGAAAAATACACCCATAGATATCAGTCAGATACACCCATAGATCAGCCACATACACCTATACGGATTCTCATAAGTATTTAATTAGATCAGTTCAAAATGATGTTCAATTCATTCAAACATGCATAAATATACAAGGTCAAGCAACATTATAAGGTCAAGCAATATACACCTAAGGACAAGCAATATTAGAATAGTTGCAATAGTTGATTATATTACATTATATCAGTTCAAAAATATACACCCAACAAATTATGCCATATACACCCAACAAATTACTCCATATACACTCACCAAATTACGCAATATACTCCCAAAAATCAGTTACGAAAAGAACTAGAACAAGAAGAACAGTAAAACCTAGAACAACTAAGAAGAACAGTAAAACCTAGAACCAAGAAGAAGAGTAAAACCTAGAACAAGAAGAACATTAAAAACAGTAAAATGAGAGATAGAACAAGAAGAACACTAAAACCTAGAAGAACGTAGAAGAACAATAAAACCTAGTTCTTTGATTTCGAAATGTGAAAAATCTACAAGATGAGTAAAATAGTAACGTACCTTGAGTAATATTTCTTCGTTTTTTCTTGAGATTGTTGATGGAGAGTTCTATCTTTTGTTGATGGTTTCTGCTAATCTTCGCAACGAGTTCTATCTCTTTAGTTTGGAATGTTACTCGAAACTTGACGGATTGTGTTTTCTTCGAAGGAGAAGTGGAAGAGTGCGCCATAAGGAGCGCTTTTTGCGAAGCGTAACCGTTGAGTGACGCGCGTGGCTTTGACGCTCCATTCAAAGGGAGTGAGTGCGTGTGTAATGTTTATGGGATGGGCCAACTTGTAACACTTGTAGGCCTTTTTTGCTTGTATGTGTAGCAGGCCTCTTTTTGCATATCCATAATACTATAAATAATACACTTCAAATATCAATATTTAATCAAAACACCATCTTTCATCTCCATATTAAAAATAATTTCTAAAAGTAGCGACTCTTATATCAATAACATTATGTTTTATTGATTTTTATTTGATAATTTGTGAATGACAACGGTTGATTTTTCACACGTGGTTTGACAATTCAAATAATAGTATATCAATAGAAATTTTAAGAAAAAAGGACAAAAAAGTTGGTAAAGTGGTAAAATGAGAAATTATTTACTCTTAAATTAAGACAGTAGAGCACATATGTTATGAAAGTTATAAAATCAATAATGATTAATTTTTCTCTTTATCACTTTATCAACTTCCTCACCTTAGAGGATCCAAATTCAGATAATAAAAGGTCTATCTTTAATAAGCACAATCAAATTGAGCATTTGTGATATACACAATTAATAATTTTAAATATGACCCCATATGGGATTTAATAATAATTATTAATTTTTTACATACGGCACAAATAATTTTAAAATTCATTTGGGATAACCATAATTTCTTTACCCTCTAATCTCACTTCACTCGCCTTTTTATCTACAGAACCACCACCACCACCTCCACTCTTTTTTGATATCTGTTGTTATTGTCCAGCCCATCAATCGCTGCCACTCTCAGTCCTTCTCACAGCATTGTTCTTTTCCTTTCTCTCTGCGTCATTCATTCTCAGTATCTCTCTTTGCGTCGTTCATTCTCAACCTCAGAGCGACGTCGTTCTCTCTGTCATCGTCGTGGCAACCGCGTTGTTCCATCGCCAGTCAGTGTCATCGTTCTCATTCCTCAACGGCGTCGTCCTTAGCAGCAACGGCAGGGTGGGTCTCAGCGAGTCAGCATCGTCATCCGCATCGTACCGCTGTGGTGCTCCATCTCTTCCTTCATCGCTGCACTTCCAGAGTTCCAATGGATCCTCAGTCAGGATGGACACAAAATACACTAATTCAGTGTCCCTGACACAATGTCTCTATCCATATCTCATCTGTTAAACACAATTTTGTATCTCCGTGTCCCTATCTCAGTGTCCTGTCCCTGAAAACAAATGCAGCCTTAGTTCTTGTCGAGAAATTGTTCTTAGCGTTTACTTTGAAATTTGGCTCAAATTCAATAATTGCAGTAACAAATTCTAAAGTTGGTATTTTTTCGTATTTGAAACTTGATCGACAGAATAATACCTTTTTTGCACTTTGAACTAGATCGATGGAAGTCCAAATAACTTTACCATTTTTTATTATTTGTTACACAGTGACTTATCGAATAATTTATTTTCACTAAATATATTTAGGATGCTTTGACACAATGTCGTATTTCATCGAAAAACATCTTATCGAAAATATTATTTTTTAACATAACACAATAACAATATTATATCATTATTATGTCAATATACATGATGAATGATTTTTATGTTATTATTTATTACTACGCAGTAACAATATTATATCATATTATCATGCATATTGTTATTATAAGATGATCATCCAATCTAGCTGTTGGTATAGAAAAATGATTTTTTTCGACAAGAGGCCGTTTCGATTACCAAAGGTTTTGACTACAGAAGCAAAGATGAGTAAATTAAAATCGAAGAAAGATGGTACAAAGAGCATTAAAGTCGAAAGGTAGTTATTGCCTTTTCTTGAGCATCAAGGCTCCCTACTCGATCATCAAGATTGAGTAGAGAACATAGGTGCGAAATTTGAAGAGCAAGTTGAAGAAACGTGGGACTTGAAGACTAAGGAAGACGTGAGTATCAAAACCTGGAGATCAGGATTCTTCATGGTCAAGGCAATATCATGACTGAGAAAAAGGAGGAGGTAAGATAGTGGACAACATGCTATTTGACAAGTCTATCTCCATGGTCTATAATCAGGAGAAATTCAAAAGAGTTGGGGGACTTCAATCAAAAACACTAGATCATCACATAAACTCATAAAATTCACAGTCTCTGCGACGCAACGGAAGAATATGGAGTGCAAGTGTATGTTAATGTTAGAAGTTAATTTTTAACTTGTTTTCTTTTGTTTATTTGATTCATTTTCGCTTATTTTCTTTGAATTCTGCTATTATTTTGCTTTGATCAATATTTTATATTTTCATTGTCTTCTTTATTTAATTACTTATTCCTTTGTTGTTTATTTTTTTCATAATTCTTCCACCGGTAATTTTGACATAAAATTACTTTGACACCATAATTAAGTAATTCTTGGGTCGAGTTCACTTTTTTTTTAGAGGAGTCGTATTTGCTCCCCGATACTTGAGATCTTGATACAAGCTCGTTGGGACACTACCTGTCGAAGTCGACCAAAAAACGAGTGAAACACTAGCATAATATCTTTGGCAAGAGTTATTGCTTGTTTCCTATAAGATTACAGGGTATTGGCAAAGTAGGAATGTAGATGTTTTTTTTCTCTTTTCTTTTTTCGAGAAATTTAACAATTTTTTGGAATTTTTCACCCACTTGAAACCCTTCTTGGGAGCTCATCAGCTTTAATTTGTACCCGCCACGAGTAAATTCCCACAGATATTCACTCAGTTCGACGAAATTGCCACCCCTAAATATGGTTGTACTATTATCTTGACAAAGCCAGCCTCTTTGTCAAGTGAATCTAGGACAATTTGCAAATGAGCTCGTCTGGTATGTGCTTAAAGTAGTTTTAAACTTTAATAGAGCTAATACTCATTAACTTCCTGAAATTTGAAGTCGAATTTAATTTGACCCTTAAATTTCAATGGACTCAAATTGAATTATGAGATTTATAATCATAACTCACACTAACCCTTGAACTAATCTCCGTTAACAATGTGTTAATTTAGTACATTAACTTGTTGTAATTTGGATTCCTCACTTAGGTTTCATGTGATCAAGATTTATTAGAGTTCCAGAAGCTTGATTATTGCTCCTAAGCCCGCAAAATTTTCAAATTGATCTTGTTATTATCGTTTTTATGAGGATGTTGGCAGGGACGGATCCAGAAATGTTATCATGGGGGCCAATAACATATATAATATTAAAAGAATATGTAAATAAATTATAATGTAAGATGCATTACAAAAATATACTGATAGAGAATATATATTTAAAGTACAAAAAAATATGTGTGCTTTTTACTAACGAAGTGGTACACGTCGATTCTTCATATCATAAAATTAATCGATAATAGAATATGTATCAAATCTTTTAGTAATCTTCTTCTCAATGTAAATCAAAAGACAATTAGCAAGAAATTCATCTTCTATTTTGTTTCTGAGTCTATTCTTCATAATATTAATAGCTGAAAAAGATCTTTCAGTTGTAGCAGTTGAAACAGAAAGAGTTAATACCAAACAAATCAAACGATCAATCAAAGGATATGTTAAAGACTTTTCTATCTTCATTAATCCTTGACATAACTCCGAAATTGTGCACAAGTTATTAACTCAACATGATTAGGAACATCAAGTTTATAATGTTGAGCTTGCATTCTAATGTGAAATTTCTCTTGGTAACTGAAGTCACCTGAATAAAACCATTCTACTAATTCACATATTTTGTTGACACTGAAGAACTTATAATTATCTCTAAGATCTAAAGTTGAACTTAATGTAAGCAATTCCACCATATTATCATTGAATCTTCCATTAAGCTCTTGTAATTGTATATCAATTACAGGCAGAAATAAATTAACACGGTAATGATACTCCATTGAAATTTGATCAACAATTTTACGAGTTCGGTCTCTTCTAGGAATATGCAATGCATTCATATCAGGAACTTCAACTTCATGTTTCTCACAAAATAATATAACTTCTTTTATGTAAGCCTCCCAACTTGATTCTCTCATTCTTTGAATTAAAGTCTTAGTAGTAGAAACCAGAGTTAAAGCATTCAATATGTCTTGATTTTTTCGTTGCAAAGCTTGACAAAGATCATGACTAACTTCCAAAATATTTTTCATCAAATGTAAAATAAAGACAAATTCAAAGGATGTGATAGCATCATAAGCAGCACTAGCATCACCATGAGTGGAGAAATTACCTTCTTCAGTATTTTTTTTTAAGAATTTCACAAGTAGCATCAAACATGCATAGCAAGATACGTATAGAATTCAAATGAGACCCCATCTAGTATCTCCAGATCTTTGCAAAGTACCAATTTGATTAAGTCCACTACCTGTCACAATTTGATCTTTGGCAATTAAGTTTGTAATATTATTTGCTTGAGCAACCCTTAACTGATCATGATGTTTAGGAGAAACAGTCACAACATTCACAATTAGTGTAAGTTTTGAAAAGAATTGATGAACATAGCAAACTTCTTTGGCTGCAGAAACAAGTGCTAATTGTAATCGATGAGCAAGACAATGAATATAATAAGCAAAAGGGCAATCTTTCAAAAATAGAGCTTGTAATCCATTCCATTCACCACGCATATTACTAGCTCTATCATACCCTTGTCTCTTAAGATTTTGAACATCAAGATTATGACGAGAAAGAACTGATGAAATTTCTGTTTTCAATGTCAAAGAACATGTATTAGAAACATGTATAAGATAAAAAAATCTTTCTTGAATACAACCGTGCTTGTCTACAAATATCAAAATCACAGACATTTGTTCTCGCTTTGACCCATCTCTTGCTTCATCAATAATTATACAAAATTTAGAATCATCAATTTCTTCTCGAATTGTTGCACGCGCTTTTCTAGCAAAGATATGCAATATATCTTTTTGAACACCAGGAGATATATTAGGTATTTTCAGGAGCATTTTCAAGGACAACATTATTAACATTCTGATTACAAGAAGCTAAAAGCTTAATTAACTCAATAAAATTTTTCCTATTCAAAGATCCAGGACTTTCATCGTCACCTCTAAATGCATGTGCTTGAAATGCAAGCCATCGAATAGCATCAATAAATTCTTCAACCTTAAGTGGTTATTTGCAATAGTTTCATCACTATGCCTATCAAGAACTTTGTCTATATGCTTAGATTGAGCTATTAAATCATCACAAGATTTCACACATACGAATGCACAATTCACTCCATTATTTACTTTCTTCCAATAATTACTAAATTCTAACTTTGAAAATACATTTTTTTCATCGTTGCGAGCACCATAATGTTTACCAAACAAGTAGCAAGGCAAACAATAATCTTTTTCTGGTGCATATTCTAACTAACTTGAAAATTTCTTAAACCAAAAAGATTGAAAATATTGACAGTGATTATTATTACCAGAAAGCTAGATAGCTAATATTTGTTGGTTGGTATGGCCCAACTATTATGTATGCTCTACGAATCTTATCACGTTCATTGACATTATACTGTCAAATTGGATGTCGCTTTCCTGGATCCCTTTCTAGTAAAGAGATATCAACATCTCTTTCTAATATTGAAACTTTGACTTCATGTTGATATGTATTTTGAGTAAGATTAGAGAGTTCACTTCTTGAACTTCTTGTGAAATAAGATTAGAGGGTTGACTTGTTTGAACTCCAACATTATCAGTAACTTTTTTCTTAAAAATTGTATCAATTTTACTTTACTTTCTCATCATAAAATGTTCTAGTTTCTTTTTACCTGAAAAAAAGAATTTAAATAATTATATACTCACATGAATAAACAAAGTCTAAATATTTTTTATTAATTAAACATCAATAATAATATTTTCCATTAAGTCACTATCAATTTTACTTAAAAAAAAAGAGAGAATAAATCCTAAAGATTGATAAATCATTTATCTATGTGAACAAAAAAAAGATTGTATTATTGTATAGTAAAAAATATGATTTGTTAATTAATAATTTTATACAATTATATAAAAGAAATAAAAAATAGAGTGAATAGTGAGTACCTTTACTTTAATTGGTATAATGATATGATTGAAGACTTGTAACATTTGTCAGTGAAGCGAGGGCGTGACTATGGCTTCAAAAGAACACCGAATGTCAAAAGGAACAAGAACATGAAGAAAGAGTAGTGTTTACCGTTTAGGGATTTAAAAATTATTATATTTTATTTGGGTTGGACTTCTTAGTTTTTACTTCTTACTACTATTTTTTTTTTTAAAAGCTAACACTTTGTTTAGGGGTGGAAAGAAATAGGAAGGAGAGAAATTAAGTGAAAAGAAATAGAAAGGAAAGAAATTGAAGTGAAATTTAATATGGGTGTATTTGGATGGAAGGAAAATATGATGAAAAGATATTAAAAGATGAATTATTTATGTTGTTTGTTTGGAAAGAAAAATGGAGAGAAAAAATGAATTAAGTTATATAATGATAATATTACCCTCAATATTATATAGTCATGTTGTTATGTATACAATTATGTAAATATTTATAAATGTGATTAAATAATAACAACAAAATTTAATTATATTTATAATATAACAAGTTAGGAAT
>NC_029789.2:146711249-146712130 GCF_000816755.2 Arachis ipaensis | reverse complement strand
AAATATTTACTTATATTTTTCACAAACAGAATCACCGCTAAATTTAGCATTGCAGGCAGGGCTTTTTCTAGAAAATATTTGAACGTATCCTATCTCTTATTTTAATATGTTTTATAAAATAATATTAAATATTCTCGCAAAACTATTATTTTATAAAATGTTTTATAAAAATATTTTAACCTATATCATAGCAAGATGAAAGTCTTTTATCAAAATTCAAACCAAAATAAATAAGCTATGGTTATATTAGCATGAATTTTGTGTCCAACGAAATCAATTAGTTTACCTAAACTAAGTTTACTTTAGCAGTTATATTTCGATTGGAGCATTTTATCAGGCAATTTATAGGCATAAAAGTTAACAAAGTATGAATAAGCATTTTTTTATTGGAGCATTTGATCAAGCAGTTTACATACATGAAAATTAACAAAGTAATAAATCTAACCAAAATATAATCCCTGTTCATATACTTCAAGATTAAATCACAAACACAAATCCATCAACATATAGCATCAAATAAAAAATAAGAGCAACATAAAAAATTTATCTATAGTATATACACACATTAATTTTTTTAACTCTGATTAAGTTAGATCTCAATACCTTTGCATGTTTTCACTGGAATATTTTATCAAACAGTTTATAGGCATGAAAATTAACAAACTCATAATTCAAACTAAAATGTAATCTTTGTTCCTATACTGCAAAGTTGAAGCTGAAACCCACAGATCTATAAAGCTAATAAAGAATGAAAGGTGAAATAAGAGTAACATGGAAAACTTACCAGATTTGACCCGTAGATGCAAGATGCCGTGACCAAAATGATTGAGAAGTGGTGGAGGAATGGACGTTAGTAACACTTGCACTAGTTGATAGTGTTG
>NC_029789.2:146697234-146701249 GCF_000816755.2 Arachis ipaensis | reverse complement strand
AGAGTTTAAGTCTAATCGAAGTAGTATGATAATACTTTTAACCTAAATAAAACCATGTCTTAGACATGTCACATATGAACATATGGCATAATTTCTATGCATGCATTTGACTTATCAATCAACTAAATATATTGTACAATCTATTGGAAGCATTTTAGATTTGATCTTCATTAAAAATATGAGATTCAATCCCTAGGCATAGCTTAATTATTCATCATTAACATAGATTTAATCATCACTATGCTTATATACTAAAATTATTGTTATTGATCATCAAAGAAGGGTACGTGTATGGTATTATTAGAGCAATGTCACACTTGACTTATGTGCTAAATCAATTGTATCATTTGTATGCATGTGTTTTATTTTCAAGCCTCTTTGGGTGTAGGCCGCCAATAGGGATAGAAAATAATGGAGATTATAATTTTTTGCTTTATGGGGAGATTTTGTTCTTGATAGTATTGTTTAATAATTCTCTTTTAAATTTCAGATTACCAAAATAAATACAATTTTTTAAAACCTTAATATGTATAATTTAATTTTCATATATTATCAACATACAAATTTTACATAAAAAATTATTTAAATACATAAATTTAATTGAATTGACATACATAACAATGTTTATCAATTATTCGTTAAGAATTGATATATATCTATTTTGTTATTTACTAATGAGAAAGTTTAGGGGCAGCGACTTTTGTGTTTTGTGACCAATACTTAACCATAAAAAAAAAAGTGATTTTTTACCATTAAATATAATCTCACACTATTAAAAACATTATTAATAGCCAATTGATGATTACGAAACACAAAAATTACTGGCCCTAACACTCCTCTTTACTTATTATATTGGACGATGAAAATGGGGTTTTAAAATAAAGTGTTATTAGTTTTAAAATCAAATTAGATCTCTATTATCTGGTCTCTTAGGTCGTTTGTTTTGAGGTACTGAGACAGAGACCGAGAGATTGAGACTCGGTATTATGTTTGTTGATTCAGAGACTGGTACTAAAATTTTTGTCTTTATCTCTAAAATTTCAGTATTTAAGTACCTCCAAAAAGTAGGGACACAGGAGACTAAAATTTTTAGAGATGGAGACTGAAACTTTAATAACATTTTATACCTAAAATATCCTCATCTTAATTAGTTAATTCCAATCTTACCCTTTGTACAAATTAAATTAGAGTTTCATTCTTATTTCAATTTCTGTTTCCTACTTTACACCAAACAGAATATTAAAATTTATTTCAATCTCTGTCTCTCAGTCTCAGTCTTTTCGTCTCTATCTCTCCACCAAACGCTTACGTGTTTATGATGGATTAAATAGATCTTTGTCCTAATACGACAACAGTACTACTTGATAAGATTTCTTTTTCATTGATATGAGAAAACCATGTGCATGAAACTCAGCACCTTATTATCAAAAAGGTGAATTCCCATTCGCGAAAGATATCATATATTAATTATTAATAGTGGGAATTGAAAAATTGTATATATTCTTCATTCCCTTGTAGCCAATAATCCAAAGACATGTTCTAGATTCTGCCGTTAATGAAGCATATTAAATTATTAATTAATAATAACTCATCAATTAAGACAAACAAATATGTAGCAGATGAACATGAACCATTCTGGCTAAGCTAGCGTGCGTGTAAGAAAGAACACAAATTACATACCTAAAAAACACATGTCCTTTCCTTAAATAGAAAAGCCCTTAGATCTTTGCTCCATGGAATCTTTCTTTGTGCTTTATGTGGCTATATATATGCATTGAGGAATAGGATTTGGTTTCCAAGGTATTCACATTATATTACCAAAGTTTTATTAATATATTTATATTTGTGGTTCTCTTGTTTCTCAATAATAATGTCTAGGAGTATGATGGAACCACTTGCTGTGGGAAGAGTGATAGGAGATGTGGTTGATGTATTCAACCCAAGTGTGAGAATGAATGTGATTTATTCCACTAAGCAAGTTGCTAATGGTCATGAGCTTATGCCTTCAACCCTTGTGCCCAAGCCTAGAGTTGAGATTGGTGGTCATGACTTAAGGGATGCTTATACCTTGGTAATTCAATTAATTAATTAATTAATTAATTATTAGTTGCTAGCTATTCTTATTTTAATTTTCATGTTGATACTTGGTATTTTGTTTGGTAGATTATGACAGACCCAGATGCTCCAAGTCCTAGTGATCCATATTTGAGGGAACATCTTCACTGGTTTGTAGTTTGTACAAACAATCATATTCATTGATTAATTAATTATTATTCTTTTTAGATAAACTAATAATTCTCTCTAATGAACTTAACTGGTTCCAATTTTCCAGGATGGTTGTAGATATTCCTGGCACCACTGATGCATCTTTTGGTTAGTTCCTCTAACTTTCTATTTTGTTAGGATTGATTCTTGTACAAGACTTTTTCTTTAATTAGATGAGACTCACGTATAATTGTCTTTATGAAAATTTAATATTTAAGCATCATTAGATAATTTAGCATATTTAATTAATTTTTAATTATTAATTTTACATGAAAATAACTGTATGTGAGTTTTGACGTATATTTATTAGTGTAACAATGTATATATACATATCTTATTACATGTTCTTAACTTTGATGTACGTGAATGAATTATAAAGGGAGAGAGATAGTGGAGTATGAGAGTCCAAGGCCAATGATAGGAATACACAGATATGTGTTCATATTGTTGAAGCAGCATAGAGGGAGACAAACAGTGAGTCCCCCTGCTTCGAGAGAGCAATTCAACACAAGAATCTTCTCACAGGAAAATGGCCTTGGCCTACCTGTTGCTGCTGTTTACTTCAATGCTCAAAGAGAAACTGCTGCTAGGAGAAGGTGATTCATTCATTCCATTCTGAATCAACAACAATCTACCTAAGGTGGTGCATAGCAATGCACGTGGAATAAATCATATTATTATCTAATTGTGTCGTCTTATTCGTTACCTGGTCAGTTATTATTACTTCTTCTATTCTAAGATATTCGTTACTTTTTAAAGTCGTGAATATTTTAAGATGGAAGAAACATTGTATGGTAGAATAAGGAGATATGTGTTTGATGAAATGAAACCTTTTTCTCTATTTTTTGTTGTTGTTTGGAGTGCACAATAATTGGTGGGTTTTGGAAGATAGGAGATATTCTAGTAGGGATATTCCTGATGTACTTTACTTGACTTGGTGTGCTATGTTACCTATTAGGTTGTTGTGAGAAGTTAAGGACCAAATTGATGATGTTGTTCCTTTTAAGAATTTTATGATTTGTGATGGGAAATTAAAGGACACATACTATAATAACAAAGCTTTATATATATGGCTTGTCTAGTTTATGCGTGTTGTGCAATGATACGAGTGTTGCTACTACTACATGCATGTCTTATGTCTATGTTATTTGAAGATTAATATCGTTAGATGAACAATGAGAGATATAAATAACGTGAACAAAAAATAGCATTTTAAGCTCACTAACCATCCAATTTTATTTTTATCCTAAATCTACATTTTTATCAAATTTCACTTTGACCTAATTACACCTCCTTCTCTAACCAACCCCCTTTTAACCGTAACCAACCGTACATTATCTACTCCAGCACACAGTTCTTTCGTCGGCGAGAAAGTTATCAAGCGCCGCCATCTTCTGCTCTCACCAACTCTAAGTACAGGTGAACCGTTTCATATTAAAAATAAACATCTTATTTACATAAAAAACAAATATTTCATTTATATAGAGAACAAACATGCTATTCGCATTTAGAATAAACATTCCATTTGTATGAAAAAATTTTTATTAACTTATCACATTAAATTGTATTATTAGTTAACATTATATCTTATAGCTAGCATAGCTTATGACTTTTATTTTGACTTGTTAAGCAGAGCTCCATCTTCAAGCTCTATAATATTTAGAGTAAAGTTTTTTGTGACTAGAGTAAAGTATTGTTTAAATTCGTACCATTTACTTAATTTTGTTTCTAACATTTAAAATATTTTATT
>NC_029789.2:146678215-146697220 GCF_000816755.2 Arachis ipaensis | reverse complement strand
AAAGTCAGAAGAAAAGAAAATAATAATAATAATAATAAATATTTATTTTTAAATTAATTTTAACTATAAAATAATATATTAAATATAATATATTTTAATTGTTAGAGCCGAAATTAGAAACCATTATAATTAAATAAACCTAGAATATGATTACTCAATACGTCAAAAGTTATAGTTTAAATGGTAGTCTCTTCCTATTTAATTAAAAGTTATTAAAACATTTAATAATCCGTATATGCCATGATGAAGAGAAAAAAAAAAATTTTGTAGATTACTCAATAGTTATTACATGAAAAATATCATTTTACTTTTTGTTTATTTATAAAATAAGATAAAAGGGCCAAGGAGAGGGTTTTCCTCAAGGGCTGAAAAGAGAAACTGCCGGGAAAGCTTGCAACACATGAACCGTGGAACAAATTTTTCGAACAATCATTTACATTGTAACGATGAACAAGACAACGTTAGCCACCACAAAGGACGGCACCAGCCACAGGATCCACCACCTAAATAAACTAAACTCACGGTTGTCGCGGTTGCACGGAGGGCAGTTGAGGACGAGGAGGAATATTTTTCTCTTTTTATTAGAATGCGGATATATGATTGCTGACCATATGAAAAAAGCAAATAATTCTTTTCTCCAATCAGAGAGAAATTATTGACTTCTCATCATTGACTTCTTATGACATTTGTAGGGCCAACTATAATGATAAAAATAATTATATAGATAGCCATCAGATCATTTTTCCTTAGCAAATGCTGTGCTGGCATATGCTAAAAGTAATAGTTAATTGCTTAATTACTAAGACAAACTATCTAATCTTAATAGTAATCTTATGCACTAAGATTAATCTAAATAATCAAATTAAAAAGGGAAATTACAAATGTATGTGCTGATCAAATATGTTACTTTATAAAGACTTGTAAGTTTCATAATAATATACAGAATCTTCTAATCTGATACATATTTCCACCCTATCATTTCACTAATGAAATTTAAATCAAATTGCAATCAATTAAAATAACAATCTAAATCAGAATATTAGAGAAATCCCTGGTAAATATCATTGATGGAAACTACATAGCTTGAGGGATGTTGAAATGCAATCAATGCAAGAAAGTTATTTATCACCTAATATGCAACCTGTGCCCAGAAAACACATCTGCATAGAAGCTTTCTTTCTTCAACAAATTGTATACTGTATCCACCAAAAAAGAAGGATCATACATACACCTCCTCGTGGCTCCGTCGCGTCGCATCAAGCGTTGATCTCTGAATTGCATTGATGCTCCCTGCTGCAACTTCTTCTACCCCAAAACATGCTTGAGCATGTTGTTTTCTCCAATCTTGGCCCTTCCATTTTATCCTGATCCGTTGATGATACTTGTGAGTGACGAGGCGATTCATCTTGAGCTTCAACTTCTCGGGGCTCAAATGGTGGACAAGGACCATCATTGCAGGTACATAGAGGAAGTGCAACTGATGGAAATGGACTACAAGTCACAGGGCAAAGCATCTCTGAAGGAATAGAAGCGACACGATTCTTTCGAATCTCCGGTGTATGAAAGAAAGATGGCCTATTTATATCACGTGGATGTAGCATGCATGGAGTACATAAGCCGAGCGATCCGTTGACTTTAGTCTCTCTTGCTTGTGAACCTGGTAACTTGACAAAAGAGACAATTCCACGTCTACATAGAGGGCAAGGGATGGAGCCCGGCGGGCCGAGCATTTCGGACGAAACATTGCTTGTTGAGCAAAGATAGAGTGCACATTTAACACAAAGCTCATGTCGACATCCTGCATGTAAAAGTTCTAACATCAGTTAACCATCTGCTAGCAGCCTCAAACATAAAGCAACTTGTGATCATAAACTTTATTGTTCATTAAATAGAATCCAGTACCTTCTGCAGCCACTGAACATGGCCTCTCCAGGCAAACGGCACAAAAATCAATTTCGTCGGAAGAGGTAGGAGATGATTGCAATCCACTCTCTCTGCAGTTATTCCAACTCATTATTAGTTCCATTTTTAGCAGCAGTAAACCTTAAGAGAAACATTCAACCTCTGCTCTGGCTCAGTACATCAGAAAAAAGGACATCAAAGGAACAAAAAGTAAATAAATAAACAACTTGTAAGATTTTTCTTGTTTTTAAATCATGTAATAAGGATAATCCTTGCATTACACTCCAACCTTGGCAATATATGAATCATTCGCAATGTATAATTCTTTTGTAATTATGGTTCTAGAGTACCAGCCTATTTCCCAAACCGTTCCCCATTGCGGTTTGCAATTTTTAAATCTAGATAGATTAACTGTGAAAATACCTGGCTATGTTGAGCACACTCATAAGTGGCAAAGACAAATAATTTGATGGAGGGAATGATGGTATTGTAGCTTCAGAAGTGGGTGCTAATATTGGTTCAAGCCAGTGACGCCCCCACATCCTCGCAACATCGAGTGGAAGCCATCTGTGTGGAAAAATTTCATCTTTGTATCATATATATTGTAGAACATGCAAAAGTTTTGTAATAAACAATCAAATTAGAATAACTTACCCATTGCAATTCAAAGCTGTCCGACTTGCACCTCCCGAAAGGAGGATCTGAAAGAATAAAAGCATTTTTGCTAGATTCAAAGGAGAAGATGGAATATTACAGATCAAAGTTGAAGCTATTCTTACCTGACAGCATTTCAAATTTCCCCCACAAGCAGCATAATGCAATGGAGTGCTTCCGGCTCCTATATCAAAGCACATCAGCGGTTTACAGATTTTGGTGGGGAGAATTAAATAACCATGTACTACTTAGCATATTGAGTAAAAGATGTACCTATTAAATCCATTGCCGTTCCATAGTGAAATGTCGCAGCTGAGACATTTGCATTGAGATCAAGAAGCAGTTGTACACAATCGAAATAGCCATTTAAGGCAGCCATATGAAGGGCTGTAATACCGGCATCAGCCGCCTTGTTTACAAACTTGGACAGTGCGCTGCACTGGAATAAAGTCAATAAATAGCAAGAATATAACATACAGAAGTAAAAACTTTGAAGAAAAAAAATCCTTAACCACAATGAAAACTAAGTGAAATCCCAATAGCATGTAAGTGTATATGCATGAACATATAGAAAAACATAAAGCCATTCATCATACAAACTACAAAGAGCGTTTTTAACATAAGAGCATATTACAATGATACTTCTTTTAGAATTACATAATGAAAAGGAAAGGCAACCTTTGTTCATGTTTGCTTTTAACATTTGATCCGTCATCAATGTCAGCATCCGTGGGAGCATGTAAAGCCTCGTACGGAGCACTTGGAACAAAGTCAGCCATGACGAGTCTAATGCATCTTACATGCCCATTCACAGCTGCAAAGTGAAGAGCAGTCCTTCCACTGAGATAATCCGATCTCACAACCTGTTATTGAATTGACTATAGTCAAGTTATGCTCGAATAGAAACTTTAACCACACACTCACTCTCTCACTCAAAAGCCAGGAATTCATGTCCACTTAGCAGCACTTAGTTTCAACTTTCAATAACCATCCCTATGATCTATGGTTTCCAGAAGAATTAAATGCTAAGTAGTGGGGAAAACAGTTCTGATATAACCGAGTGACCGAGAAAGAGAGGGAAATATAGTCAGACTCACATTGCATCTGAAGAGCAGAAGGGTTTGAACAACTTCCCAATGACCATATCTACAAGCTTGCATCAAAGCCGTCTTCAAATAACAAATCAAAGTGAGTCCAAAACATCAATTAGTAAACTATATCCTCAGTAAGTGCATCATAAACATGCTACAAAATAGAAGTGAGATCTAACAAAAAAAATTTCAATGTCTCATATTATCATGCAGATATCTCTAGAATTTTTATCAGATCCATCTGCCAATCTGTCACTTACAACTATGCAAACTCTAGTTATAAGTTCTCCACATAGGAATAGAATCATATCCTAAAACTGCAAAGCTGGACCAAAATGGAACAAAAAAGTTACAAATTTGCAATTCCAAATACAGAACAGAATCTCCAATGCCCAAAATTGAAACTAGAACAACACTTGCACCAATTGTAATCAACCATACAATTCAACTTCCTCAAACCAAAACCAATTACCACAACACAGCTTAAATCTAACTCAGAATCAACCTACCATTTAAAATGAAAAGAGAAAAAGAGAATAGCAAAAATGAAAGACCTTACCTGGCCGCAATAGTTCCTTGAATTCACATCAGCTCCATTCTCAAGCAACAAAGCCACAATCTAATGGAAACCCAAATCCAAGAACAAAAGCAGAAACTTTTTGAGGCATGAAAAGCAGAAAAAGACAAAAAGGGTATTGAGAATGAGATTAAACATTTGGATTCATGAAATGAACCTCGTTATGGCCCTTGGAAGCTGCAAAATGAAGAGGGGAATTGAGGCCACCAAAGGTTGAGTATTTAGAAAGACAAGGGTTGCATTCTAGAAGCATCTTGGCCTCAACCAAATCGCCGTCCCTTGCCGCCGACACCAGCCTCTCCCCAGAGGCTGAGCACCCAAATGAATTCCCCATTTCTCTCTCTCAAATGATGATCACAGAAAGGTTGCAGCTTGGAATGTGGGTGGGGTGTTAATGCAGATATTGATGTAGGTGTTGGTGTTGTGTTGTTTAAAGAAGCGAGAAGAGAGAAAGATGGTGAAGAAGAAGAAGAAGCATGGAAAGCAAAACAGACACACACACACGAATGATATGAGAGTATGAATGAAATGGAATGAAGGCAGAAGAGAACACAAACACAGACAACTTTACCTTTCTTTCTTATTTTTATTTTAATTTTTATGTTCTTTTCTTCTACTTGTGTCTAATGTTGTCCCCTTTGACTTTCTTTCATGCTTCCCCTCTCCATTGCTCAACACTTACATTCTTCCCATATTTTTATTTTATATATTATTTACGGCTAATTTTTTTGTTATGGAAGTAGAAGTGGTGATATACCTTAATATTGTAATTTTTGGTGTTTTTTAAAACCGTAGAAAGTACACAAATTGAAAGGTCCGATTTCTATTTTTCAAATTTTTTAATTTTTTTTACCACAAATCGGACGGTCCGATTTGTGTACCTCCGACAAATCGGACGATCCAATTTCTATACCTCTACAAATCAGACGGTTCGATTTGTGTACCTCTAAAAATTGGACGATCTGATTTCTGCTTCTCTAATTAAATGATTCTACATTTGAGTATAACACCCCAACAATTCATATTTTAAAAAAACATCACTGCCACTTCAATATTAAAAATAAAAAGTTCATTGTTTACATGCACTAATATTATTGCAACTGACCTTATGAAGAAATTTTTTTTCAGAGTTGTTAACTTGTCAATGCTTAGAAAGACTTATATTTATATTTAATTATTATTATAATAATAACAATTTTTTAAGTTTTTGATATTTTTAGTACATTAAAAATATAAATAAATTTTATTTTTAATATTTTTAGAAAAAAAAATAGTTGCTCCCTATACTTTTTCTTTTTCTTGTTCTATCTTGTAGTCTTAATTATTTTTTTATTTCAAACATAACAATAATTGCATTAAAGTCATAGTCCAAAAGGTTGTGCACTTGAGCAAAGTTGGAAGCTCGTGACCAAATAAAAAGGAAAAAAAAAGGGTTGGAAGCTAGTCAATTTCACAAACTTGCCCAAGGACATGATTTTTCTTCTTGCTTCATCTTACAGCCACAAATGGTTCTTCTAATCCTTCACAATAATCATGGAATTAATTAGGATATATTAGAAAGATTGTTAATTAAGAGAATCACTAGCGATCTGTCGACACACATAGAGGAGTCATAGGCTTTTTGTGATGATAATATTGATAGCTTGTTGGTTTTATTAATACCAAATTTCCTTCCTATGTTCATGGCATGTGATTCTCATAATATATATGGAATGGGAAATCATTGGAACCAATATTAACTGTGTACAATATATACAATGAATTAAAAAAAATATAAAATTAAAATTAAAAATTAGATCATTAATTAATTATTTAATTTTAAAATTTAAAATTTAAAAATTAATATTAATATTTAAATTCATTCACATTATGTACGGTTATTTCTAATTCATGTCCAAAATTCATTGTCATCTTTTCGGTTCTCACCTCGCGTCATTGAATTTCTCCGGCCATATCGAAACCGCCGCATCTTTCCACCGACACCATCCTCACCTCCGCAGATCAGTCCGATGCACCTCGTCCTCCAACGCTCAGCCTAACATTGCTGCAGCTATTTTTGTGCATCTCTTCCAAACCAGTTTCGTTTTTTCCCATTCCTTCAAGCTTTTTCTCACCGATGATACCACCATACTCTTCTTCTTCTTCAGATTTAAGCATGGTTAGCTATTGGTAGTGTGTTTTATTTAGATTTAGGAACCAAAACTAAATGGTTTTTTTTACCAACTTTTTATGAAAGAAGAAAAGCTATATAATGACTTAATCAACTTCCATGAAAAAACATAGTGGGTTATACATTGCATCTCCGACCGCCTCTTTCACAAAACGGCTCTCAAATGAAATGAGAATATCAAAATTTAAATCCAAATTAAAAATAATAATAATAAAAATAAATTAATGTTTACAGCAGATAAGGACATTTGTCAAAGCTTTGAAATTGGAGAGAGGGACCCAAAAACTAATAATATTGAGGAATCTTGAATCTTACGCATATTCTAATGCATGCAATGCATGCAAATGGTTAAAATAGATTGTTTCCTTAGTGTGATTGCTATATCATATTAGATTAATTAATTAATTAAAAATTTAAAATGATTTGTTTGACTTAATCACATAAGTTAAGGATAAGAGTGAGTGTGAATTCCAAAATATGCATTATTTATAGGACAAGTGGGCGAATATTGCCACACACAAATTATAAAAGAAAAGGACAAAGAAAAAAAATTAAATTCTTTTCCTCCCAACCTACTTGTTTGTTATACCTTTTTTCTAGTTGGATGAGAACGCAATGCAAATTGCGAATCTATATATAAAATTGAGACTATCTTAATTAGTTTATAGAAAATTAAAAGTTGTTGAGATTTATCAAGGATTGTTAGGTTTGTGAGGAATTCATCAGAAATAAATATGCATCTATATGTAATTAGTAATATATTCATTAATCATTAGAATTAGAATGGAACATATGGCAACCCATATTATTATCATTAATAGTTTTTATGGATGCTTAACCCATTACTAATTTAATCATACATACACGAGTTATCTTGAATCTGTATAGATTAATTAATTGTATTGAGCGTATGTATGAGATCTAGAAAGGAGTCAATAATTATGGCTAGCTTAATCAACAAGATACTCATTTTGTCATATAGTGCTCTTTCATGAATCATGACCCTTTTGATAGCACTATTACAAATTAACAATTGATCATGCTTTAATAATAATTAACCTTTTTTTCCGAAGTTCAAAGTAATTATAACTTTAGAATTTAAAAAATCAAATGTTTCATGATTGATCACAAGATGGCCTAATATTTTTTACATACCGGTAAGCTAAGCATTGACTATGATTAGTTACTTAAATCAATAGATTGATTTATTTGTTTATGAGTATATACCCATTTTGGTCCTCAAAAGAATTTTAAACCAGACATTTTAGTCCCCAACAAAAATTAATTATTCGATTAGTCCCTAACAATTAATTCTATCAGTCACTTAGATCCTTGGCTCCGTCAACTCTAACGGAAGACAAAATGGTCCCTAAAAACTCTAACATGGGACAAAATGATTCCTGACAACTCTAATAAGGGACAAAATGATCCCTAACCCCTTTATTCGAAAACGACACTGTTCTTCCCCAATTTTTATCATATATCGCATAACCCTAACATTCATACTCTCCTTCTTCACCTCCACAATCTTCTTTTTCATCTTTTCCTTCCTCCTCTTTAGCTCCAAGATTAAGGCATGGTGTAATTGTCACATGTGTCGCACCTACCTCAACATGTCATGGACCACACACTTCCTAAATCTTTGTGACTGGTACATCCACCTCCTCTGCACTTCACCCACCAAAAGCATCCACTTTCACGTCTTTGATAACATCACCTCCAACTCCGACAACGTCCACGACATCCTCAAGACCAAGTTCTACAACTACTCCAAGGGCACGCCTTTCTCCACTCTCCGGCAAGCAATATAGATTTTTGGACATTAGGACATCATGAGAAGATTCTCCTTCGACATCATATGCAAATTCTCATTTGAAATAGACACTGAGTGTTTCATTCCTTCTTTCCCAGAGTCCAAGTTGGCAGACAGCTTCGACCTCGCATCCAAGCTATTACAATGAGCAATGTCACCGCTGCCGCTCATATGGAAACTGAAGCGATTACTGAACATTGATTCGAAGAAGAAGCTGAAGGAAACGATCGGAGTGGTGGACAATGTGGTCATGGAGATGTTAGAACAGAGGAGGAGGGAGATGGCAACGACGACGATGAGTCTTAACAAATCAGACTTGCTTTCTATATTCATGGGATCCATCGAAGACGACAACTAGTTGAGAGACATAGGCATTAATTTCCTGAGTATGAATTGGTTGAGAATAAGTTGAGGATTTTTTTTCTTGTGAACATTAAATTTATAGAGTGTGCATTGTGCAGTTTGAAGTTACAGTGTTAGACTATTAGTGTTATACGAGATATGATGAAAATTGAGAGAGAACAGTTTCATTTCCGAACAGAGGAGATCAGGGACCATTTTGTTTCCTGTTAGAGTTGTCAGGGACTATTTTGTCTTCCGTTAGAATTAACGGAGTAAAGGACCTAAGTGACTGACGGAGTTAATTGTTAGGGACCAATCGAGTAATTAATTTTAGTTGAGGACTAAAGTATCTAGTCTAAAATTCTTTGAGGACCAAAATGGGTATATACTCTTTGTTTATTTATTTATTTATCCCCTATGGGAAACAAAGGCAATAGCATTGTATAGTACCAAGTTGCACATAGTAATACTATTGTTTGATAACCTTCCTTAAACACATAATATGGAATGATTATTCATTCCCATCTTTGTCTTTCAGCAAGATAAGTATATTTGGTTTCAGCTTCAAATATAATCAACAAAGATGTATGTGTGATTAAGTCCACATTTTTGGTTATCAGATATGTAACAAGCAGTAATTAATTAATTATTTACTGAGCAAATGATATGGTGCTAGCGTAACGCAACAATAGTTCTCTCCACTAGTTTGGAATTTGTGGTAAGACACTAAGACTCAATTAGTATAATTGTTCCATAAATTACATGGAATTTGATTAATGACGTGCTACGCTAAGAAATCATATTACAGTCTAAGGAACAGTTAGTTGTGATTAGTCAAGTGAAAAATAATAAAGAAAAAAGAGAGTGAAGAATATATGGCCAAAAAAAAATTCTGTGGGGCCAAAAATAATAAAATATTCATTTTGGTTTTTAACATGTCTCTCTATCTCTATTCTCTACAGACTTTACTATAAAGATTAATCTGATTTAAAATATGTTCTCAATTGGAATATAAACTTTCTATTTGGATGTGATTGAGGTCGTTAATCATGGCTAAATTTAACCATTTTATGCGAAAACAGGTGAAGCTGAAAAAGTAATGTATTTAAATATCACACAATTCATTGTCACTAAATATCTCATCATAATTGCTCACCAAATTAATGGTTGTAGCCTGCATGAAATTAAATGCACAAAGTCACAAACTAGACATCCTTTTCTGTATAAATAACCCAACCCGCAAAAGACTACAAAGTTCCGCATATGGAATGTGATTTATTGCAAAAATAAAAGCACATGTTACCTGACTTCTTATGTTTACAATTTTTTCACTACTATAAAGTTATCACCTTATTCACCGAATCTGAAATAATTGTGATTTGCCTAAATCGAATAATCTAATGTGTGATATATTTATTCCAGCCCAGAGTATATTCGGTGTCAGATTACACGGGTGTGAAATGAGTCCTGGGCTTTTGGCCCAACCCCTTGTTTTCATGAACAGAATTTCCAATCAGACGTCAACAACCCAAGGTCATATTATACTTGACCAAAAGATCAAAAATAACAAGGGCATGGTATGATTTATGGCAGACTTTCTCCATGTTTCAATTTTCATCGAAGACTTCTCCACACTCCAAATCATTATTCATTCATGTTTACTTATGATCTATTGTCATGTAATGGGAAATCTCCAGAGATAAATAGGTATCATTAGTTATCTGCCAGGACACAGGATCAAAGGTTACAAAGCTAGCATTTAGCATTTAGCATTTAGTTCAGGATTTCACTCAATACATTGTCATTCATCAAGTACAAGTACATGATGCTTATCCAGTATACAATCACATCTTCTCAAGGGCATTTTCTGTCCTCAAGTAGTATATTAGTATCAAAATTTTGAGTACTGTGATTTGAGAATCTCATTTGAGTGGGGCACAAGCTTCACCAATTTGTGACTTTAAGCTTGAACCAGTTATTACCTTCTTTCCCCAACTTTTTTTTCCTTCCATATGTAGTATGTACAGATAAAAAAAATGGTAGGTGACAAACGAGTCCATGAGTAAAAGGATAGCTTCTTCCATATAATAATCTCCAAGAGCTGAGTTTGGATCAGATATCATCCTCAATACGATATTCCAATAAAGCTAAAATCCCTTAGTAGCGTTCCTCATCCTTCAATAGTTCAATGAGAGACTTAAAACACTTGGCCAATCAACATTAAAATTATCACTTTAGTTGAGATGGGGGTATAAATAAGAATTATCCACTGTTTCAAAATTGGAAACTATATAGAGTGAGACACTCATCAATCGCAAAATTGGAAAAAACCCTTGATCAAATGATTCCCTCCTACACTAAGTTATGATGTTTCTTGCCTTGATACACTATCTTCATCAAAACTATTGTCTTCATCTCCAACATCCGAATCAACATCTGAACCTATGTCTGAGGTCAAATTGCCCTCTTCATCCTTATCCTGATCCATTACATCTCCATCCTTGAAGTCCTCACAAGGATCCTCCACAGCTACCCTTGCTATCTGCCCCATCTCATCATCCAACCTGCTTCTCCTGTATCCAACCAATTCCCTGTCAATCCTCGCCTTCCGGGGGCTCAACAAGACCAACTCAGCCAGCTTCCTCCGCGCCAAATACAGATCATTTGGCTCAATCAACTCACCCTTCCTATAAGCCTCTCGCAGGAAAACCGTGTGGAGCTTCCCCTGGTTCCCCCTTGTCGACACGTAGAAAATCCCCTGGTGCTGGAGAAGGAAATCCTTCAACTTATTCGGCAGGTTCATCGCCTGCCGGAAGTGTGCGATCCTCTCCAAGGTAATCTTCTTCTCCACGGTCAATGACAACAACTCGTGGATTGAGGCAACAGCCCTCTTCTCCATCCTCTTTTGCGCCTCAATCGACCTCAAATCAAAGCCAGAAACATCCTCATAAGGGGACCAATAAGGTAACCTCTGCCACTTCCACATTGCAATCTTAAAATACTTCCCAATCTTAAAACCTGGTGGAAAATCAATTAGAAATGAGAACCTAACATCTTCAGCATCACCACCTCTCTCCCTGTAAATTCTCTCTCTAACATTCTCAATTGCACAGACTGCTAAACTAGGTTCTCTTTCTACAAGCTCAATGTACTTGTTCCTTCTCTCATTTGAATCAACTAAGCGAAAAAATTGGGGATACCTTAGAACCACCGAGAATTCGAAGTCGTCCGGTAACCCTAGAGCGGAGCGTGCGATCCTCACGTGCTCGAGGCGAAGCCGCTGCGTGTTCGACATCATGAGAAGCTTGCGGAGGCACGTGACGGCGCGTGGAACCTGCGCGAGCAATGCTTCGTTCTCCTGCTTGATTTGGAGGATTGCCTGGCGCGTGAGGCGGCAGAAGAGCACGCGCTGCACGGGGTGCTCGAAGATTTCGAAGACGTGAGGGAACTTGAGGATGAAAGCACCGACTGTGTTGCGCGTGAAGCCTATGCGGTGCGCTAGGGTTTCGAGGCGCGAGATTGGGAGCGATTGGTTGTGCTCGTTGAGGATGATGTTCTGGACCTTGAGGACCTTCCGCGTCTTCTTCTCGACTTCCATGTAATTGTCGTAGCCGTGGTCGCGAACCCTCTGCATTTTCTTCGGGATCGAGGTGGATTGCGACATTGCTCGCGTGGGATTGAAATTCGGATGATGGTGATGCTGATGCTGATGCTGAATCATAGGGATATTTTCGATCTTGCTTCTGATGAGCTTGGAGCTGTGTACGATGAAGGTTCGCATTTTGGGGATTTAGGGTTTTTGTTTTTCTGATGAGCTTGCTTCAGAGTTCAGCTGAGAAGTGAGCTTAACGACAGTGGAAGGGTATAAACGGCATTATACGAAACATTTGGGGCGGATTTGTAAAATACTGAAATTGATGTGGGATATTTTGGGCTTCAAGTTGGGTTGTGTTTCTCTCTATAGAAGGCCGAATTCAAAATAGAAAACAAATAACCTTTTTTTGGGTCAAGAAATAACCTTTTATTGAAACACGTTGACGAGAAAAATTCGTGAAAAACTATTGCTTTGCTTTTTTAATTACTTTTTTTTGTTGTAATTACTTTTACATATTTCTAATGAGTTTCCACTTTTTTGTTGATAGGGCTGTCAATGAATAGGATAGGATCTGGACTCTAACTTAATTTTATTTGTGGGTTAAAAAATTTTTTAAAATTCTATCCTACTATGCCTATAGGTTGAGAATCTCTCATCCCTAATCCTACCCGTATTCTAAAGTTCTAAATCCTATCATATTCGACTATACCCACAGAAAAAATAAAAAAATTTTCAAGCAAATATAAAATTCAATCATTCCGAATTTCATATATATATATTAATAAAATAGAAAATAAGTTTAAATTAAAATTAAAAGCAATAAAATATTAAAGAAATCTAACATAAAATTACATATAATATGATCATCAACTAGTTTAGTGGTTATTTTAAGTTTTTATTAGAAGAAAATTGTGGGTTCAATACTTACTTTCTTCACTACATACATAACTTCTCGCACCCTACTCTATCTACCTGCAGCAGATCGGATAGACAACCCTATCTGAACAGGTTAGTCCAAATAGGATATATATTGCCAGCCCTAGTTGTTGAGATTGTCATTTTTATTTAAGATTTCTTTATTCTGTTATGTATAAATGGAATTGCAACTGCACATACATGTTTCACATTCTAACCCATAAAAGAAAGGAATATGGCTATGAAACCAAATATGTTTTTCGCAAGTCTGCAGTTTTTTTCAGCTATAACATTTTTTTTTATTGTTGTTTTGTCTAACTGCCTCCTTAAATATTTTATACATAGGAGCTCAAGATAAATATTTTGGGCTGATATCTGTTGTTAATAGATCAAAGAGAGTCACTTTTAACATAGTTAAGAAGAAGGTATAGAAAAAAAATTTAAGATCGAAAGCGTAACATATGATTCATTGGGAGAAGATTAGTTTTATTAAAAATAATTAGAGAGAACATTCCGATTTACATTTTTTCCTGCTTCAGATTACCAGACAGCTTAATCTTCGATATTCACTCCTTACTGACTTAGTTCTGGTGGGGTCAAAAAGAAAATGAAAGGCAACTGGTCTAGATCAGTTGGAACACTATGACCCGCCCAAAAAAAGAAAGAGGTCTTAGTTTAAATACCTTAAAGCTCAAAACCTTGCTTTGTTAGGCAAACAATATTGGAGAGTAGCAACACATTCTACTTCTCTATTGGCCAGAATTTACACAGGTAAATGTTTCAGAAACAGAAATATTCTAAATGCATAACATGAAACACTCCCTTCTTAGGGATGGAGAAGTGTTTTGCAAGGTAGAAATGTGGTGGAGAAGGGACTTACCTGGAGAATAAATAACGCTATAAATATTCGTACGTTTGATGAACCATGACTGCCTCCCCCATATCCATTTACTGTGCCAATAAATGCTCAATACTCGCCATTGTTGCTCCCAGAGTAAAAGACTTGATTATTGAGGAAAGAATTTAGAATCAGCCATTAATTACAGAGATCTTTTCAAGTGATATTTCAACTAAAATTCTATCTTTAAAAATTGAAGGTGGAGATGACACACTCCAATGGACACATGGCGTACCTATTCTTGCACTCTCTACTTGAACTTTGTCCAACCCATATAAAAACCACTGAATTAACCTTTGGAAGATGAAGCTCCTCGTAAAGTCAAACTGTTTATCTGAAAGTGCATCCATCAAACTGTTTATCTAAAAGTGCCTCCATTGTCGACTTCCAATTTTAACTTAGATTCACCATTCACTTCTTATAACTTTTTTTTTCTAATTATTACCATTAAATTTTCTTCTAAGTATAATTTATTTGAGAGATCTCCATCATTCATTGTTTCTTATCTTGAGATGGACTCGTATTTCATTTACCAAATTTAATAAAATATATGTATCTTTGAAAAGAAAAAACGAAACCAAATATAAGAGAATATAACAAATTAAAGTATGAATAGTGATGGTTCAGGTAATAAAAGCACATAAAATATAACAACTAAGATGAATATAACTACAAAATCAATATCCATAAGTTCATCTTAATATGTGTATATCATCATAGTCTATATAAGCAAAAGTGCAAAAACCATGCATGAACCAGACCTGTTTGTTTTTCAGGTGAACGAGTCAATACCCGAACCACTACAATTGCGGTTCGTTCTTGACTCCAAACCCCTTTCATATTCACCACCCTCTTCTCTTATACTACTCTCTCATATTATATACACATCCAAATATGTAAACCCTATTTTCACTTTTCGAAGCAGAAAATTATAGTTCTCTTTTTTATAAGAAAGAAAATGAAAACGTAAAAGGCTGTGTGTGAGCAACTATGCAACTCCTAGTGAAGCTTTGATCTTCTGAATGGTGCCTGTGATGAGGTCGTTCACGGTTTCGACCGACTCCGCCGTGAGCTTGGCCGTGGGGAGGCTGTTCAGCAATATCTGTAGCCCAACTGTGAGCAGGCATCCGGAACTGCCACCGTCATCTCCGTCTTGTGTGCCGGAATGACCATCCGGATGAATGGTAAAGCCTGAAGGGATGAGAGCAACATATGTGGAATCTCCTCCACTCATTACCACTTTCAACGATTCCACCTCGACCGGCGAATACAGCAACGCCGAGCACGAGGTATCGTTCCATGTCTCCTGCAAAAACAGCGTGTTGTTGCTGCTCTCGCCCCCATTATTAGCCTACAAACATCCAAAACATATTAAAGTAAAAAAAAAAAAAAAAAGTAGTTTCTGCTACTTCCCAAACGAGCGCTAAGTCTTATCCTATTAGATAGAGTCAGTCGGCTACATGCTGTAAAAACTCACATGGAGTTGTTATCATATAAAGTTGCTAGTTGAGAGTCGTTAGATGACAGTTTAGTCATGTTAAATTATCTGACGACTCTCAACTATCAACTTCATATGAATACAACTACTACTTGCATATAAGTTTTCGCCAAAAAGAACACTTACATTAGCACGAAGGACCGATAAGGAATTTCCATCAACTTGTCCTTTAGAAATGCGAAGCATCTCCTTCATTTGTCCAATGGCGGATAAGATGACCCACTCCCCTCTCATCCGTTCGTCACGCAAGAAGTCAAACACCCTCTGCCGCGACACCGGCATCCAAACTGAAGTGGCCGCACACAAGACTATGCTAGGGGGCTCACCGGGGACATCAATGTTTTTCCGGGTCATGACTTTGATCTCATCACCAACATTGCCGAGATGGTGTGTGTCCCATTTTTGCGATGAAGACAGACAAATCCCGGAAAAGAAGTTATTAGCCATGCGTTGCGCAAGCTTCAGCATGCTTCTCCTACCAGCTGGGCTTATGGCTGTGGCGTCCTCGCTTGGGATTGAAGAGGACATGTGTATTGCCAAACATTCACACTGCCTTTGGAGAGTGGCAATCCATCTAGGAGCGCCGAAGCCGAGGCCGGAAGCAATCAACGGCCGATACAGTTGGTGAATGAGACTCTCATCATATTGGGAATGCTCAACCCAAGTAATCTACAAAAGGTGATGGTAATATAAGCATCAATATATTGTTTACAAAGCAAAGATTGAAGATCCCAAGAATATAAACAAGAGAAACATCTAAGGACAAATAACATTATATATACATTTGATACCATAACAAAGCTATGGTGGAAATCAAGTGCAATGTATTGGGAAACCTTATGGCATGCATTTGAAACTTACAAAAGAAAATATCACAATCTACATAAAAGATATCTAAATCTTAATATAACTTAGAGCAACACTTGCCTTTGAGAAACCGTTTGGTGTATCTTGCACAAGAAAGCCTGATGGAAGCCTCTTAAAATTGCGACCAGCATCAATTGAAGCATCTACCACTGCCCACAACCCTTCTGCATGCTGCTTGCAAAACCTGAGGAAGCTCAATTGACGAACAGGAACAAGTGGCGAAAGCAATTGAATCTCCGCTTGCATCTGAAAAGCATTATTATTTGACCCTCCTATTAGTCATCAGTTCCAGCCAAACAGGAAAGAAACAAACATTCAGAATAGAGACATACCACTTGCAAAGATCCATTTCTTGATCCACCCATGCCACTAGCTATAACATCAAGGGTTATAGCTCTAGAAACCATAGAAGGAAACATCTCCGACCATCGTTCCTAAACACAGAAATGGTCGATAAACTCATCAAGTAAGAAAAGTATGGCTTATAATGTATTGAATTAATGGTTAAACATCATCAAAACCTAAGAAGTTGGCCAACATATTCATACCGGGTCCATCATTGTTTCAACGAGGGCTGAACTGTTGATTATTACTACACCGGTTTCTCTCGAAGCTTCAGTTACATATCCCGGAGATGTTGGAGAAATAAAAGAAGACATTCTTGCATACTCTTCTTGGTTCAGAATTTCCTTCCCGCCATCCATCTTAATCCAAAGTGGGCTATCTGCCTGAGCCATCTTGATTAATTCGTCCATAGCCACTAATGCAAGTTCCAATAGCATAGATCTCTCCGCATGGATTTCATTTCCCATCAACCCCATCGGTGATCTAATCCCGGAAATCGCAGGCAGAGTGCCCCCTGAAAAGTCCCCAAAATCAAGCCCCATTGACATGCCAAGACCGCTTGAACCACCACTAAAACCATTCCTGCCAATACCCAGCTCTAGACCAGAATTCGAGGCAGGCAAGGACATGGGGCTGGCCAATGATGAGATTGGCCTGCCGAGAAACTTGTTTGCCAAGGCACATATACGGTTCAATTCATCCTTCAACCGAGCATTTTCAATTCTAATCTGATGCTCATCAAATGAAATTTGTCCTGGAATGGCTGTTCCACCACAGTTGTTGCACATTGGGTTTGCCATAGCTTCCCTCATCACACTGTTCTCAGCTCGGAGCCTCTCATTTTCCTGCTTAAGAATCATGTTCTCATGGCGCTCGATTTGAGTCTGAATTAGAAAAAAAAAAAGATTCAATTACTCCTCTATGCAAATTGCACCAAAAAAACCTGCATAATAAAAGTGTATGAACACTAATAATGTACCCCAACCAACCTTCATTTGGGTTCGTCGATTTTGAAACCAGAACTTGACTTGCTTATTCTCCAAGCCAAGCCTTCTACTAAGATCTGCCCTTTGCTTCTCATCAGGATGATTACAATCCTTGAAGAAACTATACAAAAACAATATAAGAAAAACATTATTAGCAAACAACTAGAACAATAATCTCCTTTCAATCCAAAATATCATTTTCTATCGAATTTCACAAGCGCCAAGTATTTTGGAACTAATAGAGTAATAATCAAGTTTGCAACAAAAGAAGAATTCAGAATTTCATAAAGCCATACGCTTCAAGCTCCTGAGTTTGGTGAGGAGTGTGCCTGTGGTATTTCTTCTTCCTCTTTGGCTGATCATTAGCAGCCTCTTGATCATCACCAGATGCACCTTCGAAATTGTCGCTACCGGACCGGCTTTCATACCCATCCTCCTTAATCCTGCCCAGCAAACCGCCGTCAAAATGATCTCCAATAAGACCAAGTTCACTGTGGCCCTCCATCATTTCCCTCTGCTACATAATAGCCCAACAATTAGCAACCAAAACAACAACAACAATGAACAATAAGATGCACAAATAAACCAAATTAAAGGTCAATCAATCCTAAAGAAACAAACAACACAAACACAACAGATACATAAAAGAACAAAGACAGACTAGAGAATTACATTGGAGAAAGACAAGGTAGGGAAATTTTGCTTTGACATTGAAATGAGAGGAGAAGAAAGAGGTAACTCAAAAGCTGAGAAACCAGGCATGAATGGTTCTTTGGAGAAATATCAGCCACAACTCTACCACCAATGTTCCCTCTTCCCACCGTTTTGCTGCTATAAAACAAAACCCTCCAAAACCCCCCACAAAAAGTTAAAAGCTAACAAATTTTTTCAATGGACCCTTTTTTCCTCAACCTATGTCCCAAAAGCCAAAAGCTTCTATTCTATGTTACCGAACACTCTACTCTAGTCTCTAATTCCTTTATCATAAGACTACACCTTGCTACGGCACTTTTTCAGTTTGAACTTCATTACTCATCATCTTCTTGACCTTAAACCAGATTGAACTGAGCAAAAGCATTGACAATCTTGTAACATATTGCTCAAATTAATAAAATAAAACATATAAAGAAAAGTATATAGACAACCGAAAAAGGTGTTTGTGTTTGCTTGTCAACGGTCCTTGCATGACTTTAGCAGCGTTTTCTCTCTCTAGAAGGAAGAAAGTCTATTCTATTATGCCAGAAACAGATGAAAAGAGGAACCGGACAACAAAAGCCCTTTATTTCTGGTCCAAAGTTCACACCTACCTCTCTCTCTCTCTTTCTCTCTCTCTAACCCCCCAAAAAATGAGA
>NC_029789.2:146672171-146677490 GCF_000816755.2 Arachis ipaensis | reverse complement strand
TGAACCTGATAGGTTTGATTCAGAAGAGTTGATCACCAAAGGGAAAATAATTTTCTTATGGTGCTTCGTTCTTACTAGTTTCCCTACCACATTCCCTCTTGAACGAATCTCAAGGTCCATAGCATCCTTATTCCCATTAGATTCCTCAACAGCAATCAACGGCCGATATAGTTGGTGAATGAGACTCTCATCATATTGGGAATGCTCAACCCAAGTAATCTACAACAGTGAAAAAAAAGGGTTTATGTTGCAATCACACTTCATTGGCACATTGGTTTAGGACAAGTGAAAATATTAGTTATCATAGATTCATACTCCAACTTAATGATAAAGAAAATGTTAACACAAAAATCAAAGATAATCATAATTCAATAACCAACCTAGTGTTAGCAAATTAAGAATTGTTATCAATATGATGGTAACAAAAAGCATGTAGACTTTCAAAACTACAGTTAAAAATTGGGTAATAAAGAAAATAGGGAAATTAAAGCGGCATAAATTTCATTGACTATAACTGAAATTGATAATATGAAAATGATAATATATGATTATGATTGTTCTACTGAATAGTTAAATGGCTTAAATGTACTCCAAATTGATGTGGTCTTTTGATTCAGCAGTGATATAGAAGTAGAACTTGAAAATTGAACATAGAAAATCTTGATTCTGGGATGTGAATATCTTCTTCTCTAATAGAATATCGTTATAGTGTTCAAATTGCAAAACAAAGAAACAAGCAAGTTCCTTTGAATTTAATTACTTCAACACATGATAGATACTATTTGCAAATAAAAATAAACAAAGCATATAAAGGCAAAGAAGGAGAAAAGGTTGACTTACCAACCAGTGATCCAAGAAGCAAAGGGTGCCCATGATGGACCAGCAACCTGAGGAAGCTCAATTGACGAACAGGAACGAGTGGCGAAAGCAATTGATTCTCCGCTTGCATTTGAAAAGCATTATTATTTGACGCTCCTATCAGTCATCAGTTCCAGCCAAACAGGAAAGAAACAAACATTCAGAATAGAGACATACCACTTGCAAAGATCCATTTCTTGATCCACCCATGCCACTAGCTATAACATCAAGGGTTATAGCTCTAGAAACCATAGAAGGAAACATCTCCGACCATCGTTCCTAAACACAGAAATGGTCGATAAACTCATCAAGTAAGAAAAGTATGGCTTATAATGTATTGAATTAATGGTTAAACATCATCAAAACCTAAGAAGTTGGCCAACATATTCATACCGGGTCCATCATTGTTTCAACGAGGGCTGAACTGTTGATTATTACTACACCGGTTTCTCTCGAAGCTTCAGTTACATATCCCGGAGATGTTGGAGAAATAAAAGAAGACATTCTTGCATACTCTTCTTGGTTCAGAATTTCCTTCCCGCCATCCATCTTAATCCAAAGTGGGCTATCTGCCTGAGCCATCTTGATTAATTCGTCCATAGCCACTAATGCAAGTTCCAATAGCATAGATCTCTCCGCATGGATTTCATTTCCCATCAACCCCATCGGTGATCTAATCCCGGAAATCGCAGGCAGAGTGCCCCCTGAAAAGTCCCCAAAATCAAGCCCCATTGACATGCCAAGACCGCTTGAACCACCACTAAAACCATTCCTGCCAATACCCAGCTCTAGACCAGAATTCGAGGCAGGCAAGGACATGGGGCTGGCCAATGATGAGATTGGCCTGCCGAGAAACTTGTTTGCCAAGGCACATATACGGTTCAATTCATCCTTCAACCGAGCATTTTCAATTCTAATCTGATGCTCATCAAATGAAATTTGTCCTGGAATGGCTGTTCCACCACAGTTGTTGCACATTGGGTTTGCCATAGCTTCCCTCATCACACTGTTCTCAGCTCGGAGCCTCTCATTTTCCTGCTTAAGAATCATGTTCTCATGGCGCTCGATTTGAGTCTGAATTAGAAAAAAAAAAAGATTCAATTACTCCTCTATGCAAATTGCACCAAAAAAACCTGCATAATAAAAGTGTATGAACACTAATAATGTACCCCAACCAACCTTCATTTGGGTTCGTCGATTTTGAAACCAGAACTTGACTTGCTTATTCTCCAAGCCAAGCCTTCTACTAAGATCTGCCCTTTGCTTCTCATCAGGATGATTACAATCCTTGAAGAAACTATACAAAAACAATATAAGAAAAACATTATTAGCAAACAACTAGAACAATAATCTCCTTTCAATCCAAAATATCATTTTCTATCGAATTTCACAAGCGCCAAGTATTTTGGAACTAATAGAGTAATAATCAAGTTTGCAACAAAAGAAGAATTCAGAATTTCATAAAGCCATACGCTTCAAGCTCCTGAGTTTGGTGAGGAGTGTGCCTGTGGTATTTCTTCTTCCTCTTTGGCTGATCATTAGCAGCCTCTTGATCATCACCAGATGCACCTTCGAAATTGTCGCTACCGGACCGGCTTTCATACCCATCCTCCTTAATCCTGCCCAGCAAACCGCCGTCAAAATGATCTCCAATAAGACCAAGTTCACTGTGGCCCTCCATCATTTCCCTCTGCTACATAATAGCCCAACAATTAGCAACCAAAACAACAACAACAATGAACAATAAGATGCACAAATAAACCAAATTAAAGGTCAATCAATCCTAAAGAAACAAACAACACAAACACAACAGATACATAAAAGAACAAAGACAGACTAGAGAATTACATTGGAGAAAGACAAGGTAGGGAAATTTTGCTTTGACATTGAAATGAGAGGAGAAGAAAGAGGTAACTCAAAAGCTGAGAAACCAGGCATGAATGGTTCTTTGGAGAAATATCAGCCACAACTCTACCACCAATGTTCCCTCTTCCCACCGTTTTGCTGCTATAAAACAAAACCCTCCAAAACCCCCCACAAAAAGTTAAAAGCTAACAAATTTTTTCAATGGACCCTTTTTTCCTCAACCTATGTCCCAAAAGCCAAAAGCTTCTATTCTATGTTACCGAACACTCTACTCTAGTCTCTAATTCCTTTATCATAAGACTACACCTTGCTACGGCACTTTTTCAGTTTGAACTTCATTACTCATCATCTTCTTGACCTTAAACCAGATTGAACTGAGCAAAAGCATTGACAATCTTGTAACATATTGCTCAAATTAATAAAATAAAACATATAAAGAAAAGTATATAGACAACCGTTTGTGTTTTTTGTGTTTGCTTGTCAACGGTCCTTGCATGACTTTAGCAGCGTTTTCTCTCTCTAGAAGGAAGAAAGTCTATTCTATTACAGATGAAAAACCCAAGAAGACAAAGAGCCTTCTTTTTACTTTCCACTTTCCTTCTCCACAGTGAAAGCGATATTATGATAAGCACAAGAAAAGGGAAAAGATTGTGGAAAGTACAGAAAAAACCCTTACCTTTTATGAAAAATTATCAATGGATAGAAAACCCAAAGGCCAAAAGTCACCCAAGAAGACAAAGAGCCTTCTTTAATTCTTTTACTTTCCTTCTCCACAGTGAAAGCGATATTATGATAAGCACAAGAAAAGGGAAAAGATTGTGGAAAGTACAGAAAAAACCGATATAGCTTACCTTTTAGTTTGAAACAGTAACCAAAGTAAAAAGGTCAGAAAGCAATTTATTTTCTTTCACACAGACACACACACACACTCTCTCTCTGATGTCTGCGGAAGAGGAACAGACAGAGAAATTAGATAAGCATTATATATAATCATCCAATTATTTATTTATTTATTTATTATTATTATACAATTCAACCACAAGTGAACAAAAAAAATTGTATTTTTTCTTTCATTGATTCAACAACAGAACTGAATAAAAAATTAGGCTTTGCTGACTCACAATGATATAACAGTAATCACAAAGTCAAATGCAATTCAACACCCTCGAAATTTTGTTCTATCATTCTCCAACACCACACACACGTAAAAATAATAATAAAAAGTTAACCTTTTTTTAAAAAAAATCAAAACCCAAAACCCATGAAATTGCAATAGGCTCTTCTACCCTTCATCCAATGGCATCTACAGTTGTCTTTTTCTCTCTAAATCTTCTATTCTGATGATGGTCCCTTTCTCTCTCTAGCTGCTGTTTCACTTTCTCTCTCTTCAATTGAGGGGAGGAACGAGAGTAATATATAGGACAAGGAGAGAGAGAGTGGGGTCCACTTCCGAGAGAAGGGGTTCGAGATTTCCGCCCCTCACTCGCCCTAGCGCGTGGCACACGCGCGTGTGCTCTGACATTACCTGATTTTAAGATTGCATTGGCAACATTTGGAGAAACGTGCGTAAGGGTACTATGGTCATTTTTTATTAAGACTATATAAGGCCGTGTTTGGGTGAATAACTGAATTTGGGTTTGAGGATCTTTGGTTGATCAGTGGCGTGACCATGAGATTATGTGACAAATCAAATTTATTCAATTATAGGATCTTGCATGATTTTTCTCTGTTCAATTTGCAAAGAAGGAAAAACCAAGAGAAGATGTTTTTTGATAAGCATATAGAAGATGATATTCACCAAGTATTTTTTACGTATATTTTTATCCTAATTCTAATTATTTGAATCTTTTTTTTCTATATTCAACCTTTGAAGATTAGTTTAAAAGGAAACAAATCACAGATTTTTTTTCTTCTTTGTGTTGTCGTTGAAAAACACGCTTTTTATTATATTCTTTCAGATATGTTAAAATTTTCTAAGATGGCAAGAAAAATTTGAATTCCATTGACCATTGTTGTTCTTGAAAGTGCAACCACAAGAAAAAACATATACAAGATTTTTCATGAACGCATAACATTTCTTGTTCCTTCCACTGAAATGTTTTAGTCTTTTAAATTAAGTGGTTGTTTGAGCGTTATTATTTTGATAAAAAAAAAGATTTTTTTTTATTTTTTAGCATGTTTGTAAATTTTGAGTAGTAAAAATAAAAGTATTAGAAAAAAAAAAACATCTTTTTTGAGAAGATGTAATTTACATATTTTTTTTAAAAAAAAATTCTTAAAAAAAAAGATATTTTTCATGTAATAAATAAACAAAAAAGTACTTTTATATTGTTATATCCAAACATAATTGATAGATAAAAAGATCTTTTTGTATGAGATACCCAAACATAAAATTACTTTTACTTTTTCATAAAATCTTTTAAAAAAAGATAACTCGAAAAAATATATTTTCTTAGAAACTCATCCAAACAAACTCTAATAGGTCAAACTCCCACGAAAAAAATCTCATTTAATTTCAGTCTAATGTAACGTTATTTCCTTTCCTTTTTAGTCTAATATAACATAAATTTCTTGCATTATCATTATTTGTGGGTG
>NC_029789.2:146653815-146671984 GCF_000816755.2 Arachis ipaensis | reverse complement strand
CAAAATAAAGCGAAAAGAGGATAAAAACAAACGAAGAAATAGAAAAAAAAAATAATTATAATTATCATTAGTATTATCATCAACAATCAAATAGATATTTACACTCTATATATATATCGTTTTTAAAGAAATCACTCATCAAATAATTTGGTTTATTGTGTGAAATTATTTAACATTATCAATAATCAAAATTATATTAAATATTCTTTTTTGTCAAAAGTGATATCTTTAAATATTTGTTTATTAGTTTCCGTTTAGGAGGATCATATTTCTTTGGAATAGTATAATCAACCTCAACAATTCCATGAATAATCCAAAAGCACTTCCTTTTGATGCTTGTTCAACACATCATCTCAAATATCACAATCCAATTTATTGTTCAAATCTATCTATCTAAAATGTTTAAATATATTTTTTACCTATTTACAGATTAATTTTCCCTTCCCTTAGCTTGCTTTAATTTTTATACTATGGAGTGTAGAGTGATAACTAAGCCAATCCATTTTAACTTATCAGAACATAAATTAATAAGAATAATGCATGCCTAAAATTAGATAATAGTATAATACAATAACTCTTACCTAATAGACAGAATATAATAATTTAATTTAAAAATATTTTTTTTCATTTTAATATTTTAGTAATTTTGTATGAGTAATACATTTATTATTAATACTTACGCTTAGTCAAACATCTAATATCCGTCAAATTACATTTATATTGATTATTTTTTATATGATACAAAAAAAATTATAACTCAATAACTAAAAAATCTATAAGAAATATAACTCGAAAGAACTAATTTAGAATTTTGACTATTTTTTATTTTGGTGTCTGAATTTTCTCTAAAATTATGCGAGACAAAAAATTGTGAAAAAAAAAATTCAAATTAAACAATTACAATTATCTTTATATGTGACCCTATCATACATGTCTTTAATTGCACGAATATATGCTATTCTTACTTTCTTCTTTTTTAAAATTTTTTATAAGACCTCCCTTGTTACTCTATCATATGTTTTTTTTAAATCAATAAACATCATATGTAGATCCATTTTATTACTACGATACCTCTCTATCATCCTTCTTAACAAGTATATTACTTCAGTAGTTGATCTACTTGACATAAAATCAAATTGGTTATCTGTTACTTGTGTCTCTTTTCTCAACCTCCGTTTTATCACATTTTCCCATAACTTCAAGGTATGGCTCATGAGCCTGATCCCTCTATAGTTTTCGCAACTTTGTATATCCCCTTTATTCTTGTAGATAGGTATCAAGGTGCTATTTCTCCACTCATTAGGTATCTTCTTTGACCTTAAAATCTCATTAAAAAGCTTGGTTAACTAATTGATACATTTTTCTTCAAGACCCTTCGAAATTTCAATCGGGATATTATCAGGTCCTACCGCCTTACCATTTTTCATCTGCTTTAGAACATCTTTTACCTCAAAGTCACGAATCCTTCGATAGTAGTCAAAGTTTTGATCTTCTTCTCTTGTGCATAATCGACCAAGGCTCGGAAGAGTCTTTTGCCCTTCATTAAATAACTCGTAGAAGTAGCTCTTCCACCTTTCATTAATCTTCTTCTTTTAAGCCAACACCTCTCTATCTTTATCCTTTATGCACTTAACCTGATCCAAATCTATCGTTTTTCTTTTATGCCTCTTTGCGATTCTATATATACCTTTATCTCCTTCTTTCGTACCTAAAAACTGGTAAAGACCCTCATATGCTCTTATTCTTGCTTCACTTACAGCCACTTTTTTCTCTTTTTTAGCTGTCTTATATTTTTTCAATTATCTACATTGCGACACAAAGACCACTCTTTAAAACACTCCCTTTTTACCTTTATCTTTTCTTGTACACTTGCATTCTACCGCCAGAATTCCTTATCTCTTGGTCCTATCCCTTTAGATTCACCAAAATTTTCTTTTGTTGTTCGTATGATAACTTCTGTCATTTTCCTCCACATCTCTTCCGCGCTTCCATTTCCATCCCACTTTGCCTCTTCTCTTACCCGTCTTAGGAAGCTTCTTTATTCCTCACCTTTCATCCGCCACCACCTCGTCCTTGGTTTCTTCGTATGATGTCTTTTTCTCAACTTTTCCTCAACGCGAAAATCCATGATGAGCATCCTATGTTGCGTTGTTAAACTCTCTCCCGGGATAATTTTACAATTAATGCAAAATTTTTAGTCGACTCTCATAAGGAAGAAGTCGATTTGAGGGCTTTTCATGCCACTCTTATAGGTTATAAGATGTTCGTCTCTCTTTTTAAAACATGTATTTGCGATGAAAAGGTCAATGGTTGAGGAAAAGTCTAAAATAGTTTTACCCTCGACATTGATCACCCCGAAACTATGGCCTCTGTGAATATTTTCATACCCAGTCACTTCTCTTTCAACATGACCATTTAAATCTATTCCTAAGAAAATGTTATATTCCGAAGGTAAGTTTTGAACCAAACTCTCTAAATCCTCCCAAAATCTTATATTGTGTTGTTCGTCCGAACCTACTTGCGGTGCATAGGCGCTAATCACATGAAAAGTACTTCCCTCCACTACAAATTTGATAGAGATGATCTAATTTCCAGTTTTTTAACATTCATTACATCATTCTTCCACTGCTTATCTACAATAATACCTATCACATTCCTATTCTTCACTTTTTTTTATACACTAACATTTAAAATCAAAAGTATCAAATTCCCTAATATTTGCACCAATTCATTTTATTTCTTGGCACATAAAAAATATCTAATTATATTAATGTGTATATACAAGCATTAGGTTCCAGAAATCAAAGGGAGGCCAAGCAAATAGCTATTAGCCTACTACTTCATCATAGTTAGAATTAGAAAGCATAGTTATGGTACATGACACAATATGATATACGACACGATACGATATTTTTAAGATACATCATATAACATAAAGGATCTCGCAGATAATATTTTTCAACAAGCAATTTTAATATTTAATCTGAGTAAGTCATGAAATGTAATTAAAGCCATATATTACAAGAATATGTGATACGTGAATCATTTATTTAATTAATTATATTATCATTAGGGTCAGAATTGGAGCAATAATTACATGCATGCCCAAATCATCAATTTGGAATACGCATGAAATTTGTTGGTCATTATATATCAATGCTTTGAAAATCGGTTCGAATAAATCGATAGAATTAAAATTATTAGTAAATACAGTTTGGACAAAATATAAAACCGTCACATCTAAAAATTTGACTGTTAAACTGGTTAAAAATTAGTCGGTCAGATTAAATCGCAATTTGGCCAATTTTTAAAATTTTACCAAAAAAATGAAAAATGCTGCATTTTGATTTAGCACAAAAAAAGGAACCATAGTCTTTGGCTTTCACTCAGACACTCACAGTACACTCTCGAGCCTCTAGTTCTCCATGCTCATTAATCACCTCTCGTTCTCAATTTTTACGTCTCCAGTCTCCATTCTTCACCTCGAAATTCCGGCACAACCTCTGTCCAGCCATTGCTGCTGTCGTAAGGTCCGTGGAAGTCACTTACCATCGCAAGTTCCTTTCAGCCAACTTTCCGTTCGCACAGCCAGCTTTTCTTTTAGCTGTTGAAATTGCAGCCACCACAGCACCAGTTCCACCGCCGCAAGAATTGGGCCACAGCCGTTGTCCGTCGCACTCAGGGGTTTCTCTCTTCGTCCTTTCGGCGTTCTTCAAGTCCCTGAACCCTGTTCCCTCTCACGCAGGTGCGCAGCTTTTTCCTCGAAGACAATGGCGTAAATTTTTTTAATTTTCGTTCTCTGTTCTTCATTTTTTTCTCATAATAATTTTTTTGGGGGGATTTTGCTAGTGCTAGTGTGCTACTCATATTGAAATCTATCTCATTGAATGATTAGTTATGCGCATGTGTTGTATTATTCTCTTCTTTGGATTGAATCATTGATTTGAATGATTAGTTGATTTTAGTTTTTTGGTGAATGTTTGTTAAAATTGTGCTGAAAATTTTGTTAATCGTTTCATTTTTCTTTAAAATTTTCGTTCTCTTGTTCTTCGTTTTTTTTATTGTAAAGGAGAATAACTCTTTTGTTTTAAAGAATTAAGATGATCAAGAACAAAATTGAAAGAAGTGTAATCAGTTGAATTAGTTAACCTTGTGTAATCTTTAGCTTATTCCTCCACACAATACTCATCTCTTCTATTTTCTTGCTACATAACTTTTTTTTTAGTGTTGCTGTTATTATCCTTTCAGGGTTTACTAGTGTTAATGTGCTACTCAAATTAAAATTTGCCTTATAGAATGATTATTTATGCTCATGTGCTGTATTGTTCTCTTTTTTGGATTGAATCATTAATTTGAATAATTAGTTGATTTTAGTTCACTTGGTTAATATTAGTTAAAATTGTGCTGAAATTTTTGTTAATTTTTATTAAAATTATGCTAAAAATTTGTTAAAAGTTTATTAGGGAAGAAATAAATTATGCAAAAAATTTATTTATGATCAACCTTTGTTAAAAAAGAAATAAATTGATCATTACTAGCCTTTTAGTTTAATGAAAAAATATATAAATTGAATTAGCTTAATTAAATTAATCAGTCTTTTAATTTAATGAGTTTTAATTTAAATTGATGAGCTCAAATATTTTTAATATATTTTATGATTTAAAACAATCAATTTAGTTATAATAATGCATATGTGAATAATAATTTGATTGATGTTTTTACATGTAATATTTTAAATTTAAAAAATATTTTAAAGTTGATGTATTTATTTATAATTTTTTATTATTTTATTATAAAATAATTTTTTTAATTAAATTTTAATTGAATTAATTAAACCAATAAACTAATAAATCAATCATTAAAATAGTTTGATGATCGATTCAATTTTCAGAACCTTATTATATGTTACTCATCACTTGCGCACATCATTTGGAGAGACGGAAGAGATGATTTTAAGAATCCAATTCATCAGACGTGATTACTTAATATTTTTTATCTAATAAATTTGGATGGATTTAGAGGAAAAATTAGTTACCTTCAAAATACAACGAATCCATATTCATGAGAGATTATGTGAACATAACCGTGTCCAATAAAGCATGCATATATATATATATATATTATATGAATCTAATTTTAATGTATTATCAATATAAAATTATTTTATATATGTATTAAATCATATAACGTTATATTAACAAAAATAATTATTTTTTAATCTTTTATATTAATCGCATGAATAATCATATAAGAGAATAATTATAATTATATGATTGTATAAAATATTTTATATTAAAATTAAATAATATATATTCAGACATTTGTTGTTGTTGTTTAATAAAAAATTGTAATAGTTAAACCTTTGTGTTAAAATATTGGAAAAATATAGGTAACCAACAAGATTTTTGAACAATGTGTAAACAATGTGAATTATTAGGGTTAAAAGAGTAAATGTAATTAGTAGCATTAAATTAGAGTGTAGTATATTTTCATGTGATTGGTGGTTATTCATGTTGTTCAAAATTTTTATTGTTCCCCTAACACTCCCCTGGGTAATGTTAGGTAATTAATAATTTTTTTGAACAATATGAACAACCACTAATCAAATCAAAACATACTACACCTCTAAATTACTCACCTAAATCTTAATATTAGAATAACCATCCACACACCTAGTGAAATAAATATCCGATATATCAATTGTTCACATTGTTTAATATTTTCATTATCTACATATACTTTTTCAAATATTATTTCACTTTACTATATTTCACAAATAATGTTTTACAATAGAAAAATATTATATTTTACAAATGAATAATGCATCTAATAATATACCCATAGGAGATCCAAGAATGCTCTTCAGTCTTCACAATAATATGCACCTTACATCTCAATAATTAATGATAACCTGGCCTTGAACAAATTCAGCAATCTTATCTTGTATTTAAATTAATAATATCCAAAAAATCTAATAATAACACACTGTGAATAATCATTAAAAATTTTAATTCACCCTCTTAATTCAAGGTTATAACTCAAATTAATAATTAATGTCCAGCAAAGATAAAGCTCTTTCTACTTTAGTTTGTAAATTCATGGGACTCAAACTTATGTCTAATTCAAAGCAAATAAGTAATTTATTTAAATCAACCAAATCTATTTAAAATCGTACAAAATGAGTAGTATATATGTAATAATGTTAGCTAATTTTGCTGAATTAATCTAAATTTTCATAAGTATTAAATTAATTTGTATCATTTATAATTAGAACTGTATGTAGATGTTGCAACCTTTATATGATAAAAAATAACAAGTTATCCAATTATGACAAAAAAAAAGTACACTAATTTTTAGAAATTAGATTATGACCAAAATCTAAGTACACCACCATCATCATAAGCAAATTATTACAACGGTACCATGCTATTGGATGCAAGACAGAAGTTTAAGTTTCATAGTATTTCCCTTTGAAGAACTTGATCCACATAATTTAGCAAAACATCATTAGAGAAACTAATTAATAATTCAAGTGGTTAAATTTTATAACAAGAATTATATGGTTTTTTTATATCAATGATAATGGAAAGTATGAATCATCCAAGTTTTGTTTGCTATATATTTGGTTAGGGTAGTTGGAGGTGTTAAATGGGCCAACTTAATTCATTTAGACCCAACTTATAAATTGGCCTATTTAAATTTGCATTATTTATCGGTTATAATTTTTTAGATTATTTATTATTATTAGAGTAAAGGACATTTTTATGTCTGATTTTTTTTTTCTTGCAGACATTTTCGTCCCTGATAATTGAAAAACACTTTTAAATTTCTGACGTTTTAAAAAGTTGGACGGATCAGTTCCTTCGTCCAAATGCCTCTATTAGACCCTACGAAAAAACTAACGTAACTCCCGTAATGCTTGTCACGCGTACGCGTAGGTCACACATACGTATCGTATGACAAACTTCCCACTCATGCGTACGCGTTTATTGGTTCGTTTATTTATTTATAAAAATACTTTGACAAAAAAGATTATTTTTGAGTCAAAATTTTAAATAAATAGTTTTTTTTTGTGTGTGTATGAATTGGATTTTGGATTTAATAAGTGATGCGTTGAAATTTTTTTAAATACAAAAAAATAAACGAACTATCCATTTAGTTTGTAGATTGATCCCTTTAACCTATAATTTTTTAAATTAATCAGACTCATTTTTTAGACTGAAATTTAAATGATATCTAATTTTAAATACAAAAATCTGCTCATTTAAACGAGTAAATGATCTGATTCGATAAATTTGATCTATTTTGACGATCTTAACAATAATTAAGAGTGTTCGTGCAATTTAGATTGATTTTGATTTAAAAATTCATTCGATTCAAATACTAATTTTACTTAAGAAGTAGTTTATATTTGATATTTTTTGTAGAGAATCTGATCTAATCCAATCCAATTATAAGTGCTTGTTTGAGTGAGCTTTTAATAAAAGATATTTTTTCGAGTTATCTTTTTTTTAAATATCTTATAGAGAAGTAAAAGTAATTTTATGTTTGGATATCTCATGCAAAAAGATCTTTTTATCTATTAATTATATTTGGGTATAACAATTTAAAAGTACTTTTTTGTTTATTTATTACATGAAAAATATTTTTTTTTAAAAAAAATCTTTTAAAAAAAATATAAATTACAGCTTCTCAAAAAAGATGTTTTTTCCTAATACTTTTACTTTTACTACTAGAAATTTGTCAAACACGCAAAAAAAATAAAAAAAGATCTTTTTTCATTAAAAAAGATATTTTTTAAACAAAATAATGGCGCCCAAACAAGTACTAAGTAGTTTGGATTAAATTGTATTTGTAATTTTATAAAATAAAAAAATTAAATAACTTTTTTTTTTTGAAAGGAGAAAATTGTATTAAGAACTAAGAACTCAAAATATCTAAATGGGCCAAATTAGTTACATGTTCAGGAGCTTCTTCCAACCATATAACATTTGGTTGGGTCAGAGCTAATTTGGCCAAAGCATGGGCTACCTTATTTCCCTCCCTTTTTACATGGGAAATGTGAATAGATCTAAATTTACCTAAAGCCTCTTTACAGTTTGACACTAAAGTTCCAAAATAATTCCTGTGAGTGTCATTCCCCTTTAAAGCTTTGATAACGTCAACGTTATCTCCTTCTAAGGCTAAATAAAAAAAACAGCACTCCAATGCTAAGTTAAGGCCCAAAAGACAAGCTGTGGCTTCCGCTTCAATTGTAGATGTGGTTGAGAATAACCAAGTAGCTGCAACCATAATTTCTCCTTCAGAATTCCTAATAACAGCTCCTCCTCCATTCGCTCCTTCATTTGAAATTGCTGCATCCACATTCAATTTGAAGAGATTTGGCTCCGGCGGCACCCAACACATTAAACTACGACTCCCTGGTGGTGGCTCTGCTGTGAAGTTCTCTGTCGGCCTTGACATGACTGTGAATTCCTGGTATCTAAGAGTTGCTCTGTTCACTAATTCTTGTATGTCTATTTTCTTATCTTCAAAAATTAATTTGTTTCTTCCCCACCATATTGCATGTAGGCATTCCAGAAAAAGACCTCTTTCCCCCTTTCTGATTTGGTTTAGTAATTCTTCAATCCAAGCTCCAATTGGGTGGTTCTGTGCTCTCTCTGTTCGGAGGTTGAAAGGGCTAGCAAACCAAAATCGTTGTGTCCAGGTACAATCTTTGAATATGTGTTCTTCTGTCTCTTCCTTTCTCCAACATCTTGGACAAAGTGATGTGCTTGTGATACCTCTTTTTTGAATGTTGATTCTAGTTGGCAGGGATGATGTTAGCAGTCTCCATGTGAAATTAAGAGTGCGGTTCAGTGCTTTTGTGTTCCAAAGAAGTTTCCAAGGGAATCTGTTCTGGTGCTCCTGGTTGCTGGACTGAGCATGGTTTTGTGGCTGAGAGCGGATGAGGTGGTAAGCTTTCTTGACCTCATATTCTCCCTTCTTTGATTTTTTCCAGTAGTAGCAGTCTTCTTGTTGGTTTTGGTCTAGAGGAATATTAAGTATTTGTTCTGCTTCGAAATGATAGAAATTCTGTCTGATAATGTCCTCTCTCCATCGAATAGTTTCCTGATCAATAAGTTGTTCCACCCTGGTTTCCGAATCAAAACTTGAGCAGGTACTCCAAATTCTGAATCCGTTTTGATTTGGAAGCCATGGGTCTTCCTTTATACTAATTGATCTGCCATTACCGATCCTCCACAAGCCTCCCAAATGTAGAACCCATTTAGCATTCCAAATACTTCTCCAAGTGTAGCTTGGCATGTTTCCTATACCTGACTTTAGAAAAGATTTTTTGTTGTAGTATTTGGCTTTCAATGTCCTTGGTGCTAGTGAATTAGGAAATTTAATCAATCTCCATCCTTGTTTGGCCAAAAGTGCTTGATTAAAAGCTTCAAAGCTTCTAAAACCTAGCCCCCCTTCTTGCTTTGCCAAGCTTAATTTTGACCATCTAACCCAATGCACTTTTCTTTCTCCATTTTTGCTCCCCCAGTAGAATTTACTGATCATGCTCTCTATGTGTTGACATAAACTTTTGGGCATTTGGAAACATCCCATAATGTATGAGGGGATTGCTTGAGCGACTGATTTTATAAGAACTTCTTTCCCCACCTTGGAAAGGCTATTCTCCTTCCATCCCTTCAGCTTCTTCCAAACTCTATCTTGGACAAAATCAAAGATTTGTTTCTTAGATCTTCCAACAAAAGTTGGAATCCCCAAGTACTTTGAATGGTTCTCCACTGCCTTAATCTGTAACCAATCTTGGATAAGCATCTGTCTGAGAGGAGGCACGTTTCGGCTAAAAGAGATTTCCGATTTATCCAAATTGATCCTTTGGCCTGAAGCTAATTGGTATGTTTGTAGAATTTCCTTCACTTCAATGATGTCTTGATCTGTTGCTCTTATGAAGAGAATGCTGTCATCCGCAAAAAAAAGGTGTGATATTTCGGGTGCATTCCTAGCTATCTTTATTCCTTGAATCGCTTGTCTTTCCTGAGCCTTGATAAGGAGACCTGAGAACACTTCCGCACACAATAAAAATAGGTATGGAGAAAGGGGATCCCCTTGCCTTATGCCTCTAGTAGGTTTGAAACTCTTGGAGGGACTGCCATTGATAAGTACTGAGAAAGACACCGACCTGATGCATTTTTGGATTAGTTTCACCCACTTTTGTGGGAACCCCATACACTTGATAACCGCCAAGAGAAAACTCCATTCGATCCGATCATAAGCCTTTGCCATATCTAACTTTATGCCCACATAACCCTTTGCTCCGTTCACCTTTTTCCTCATATAATGGAATATATCAAAAGCCACCAAGCCATTGTCCGTAATTAATCTACCTGGAGTAAAGGCGCTTTGGTACTCTCCCACAATCCCCGGAAGAATTTGCTTTAGTCTGTTTGCAATGACCTTCGTCGCTAGCTTGAAAATCACATTGCAAAGAGATATCGGCCTATATTCTCTAGTGTGCTTTGGGGTCTTTGTTTTGGGGATTAGACACAAAAAGGTGTTGTTCATCTCTTCAAAGTCTCCTTCCCCATTTAGACAGTTAAGGACCCACTTGGAAGTTTCCTCTCCCACAATATCCCACATTCTTTGGTAGAAGAGTGCCGGCATCCCATCCGGTCCGGGGGCTTTAGTTGGGTGCATGTGCTTTAAGGCTGTTCTGACTTCCTCTTGTGTGAAGTCCTCCTCCAAAATATTAAAAGCCTCCTGCGAGACTCTGCCTCCCACTACTGCAGCCACTTGTTCTTCCTCCATTGTCCCTTCGGTCTTGAACAAATCCTCATAAAAGTTCACTATAATTTCCTCTATTTTCTCTTCATCTTCAAAAAGAATTCCTGCATCATCGGTAATCCTCTCTATACGGTTTCTTTTGTTCCTTTGTGATGCTTTCTGATGAAAATATTTAGTATTTTTGTCCCCCGCTTTAAGCCACGTTGCTCTTGATCTTTGTGCCCACTTAATCTCTTCTTGGTACAACAAATCGTCTAACTCCCTTTGTGTCTCTTTTAGTCTCATGATGGTCGATTCAGATTGCGGGAGGGTTGTGAGATGTTCTATAGAATCCTGCTTCTCTTTGATCTTCTTTGGTAGTTGTCCAAAATTATGTTTTCCCCATTGTTGTAGCTTTCTTCCACAATTTTCCAGCTTCCATTTCAAATGTTCTGCACTTCCCGACCAGCTCTTGCAAATTACTTCTTTACACTCTTGGTTTTGAAGCCACATTTCTTCAAATCTGAAGATATTTGGCCTATTCCTCCTTCTTTTGTTCTCTTGACCTGTTACATCTATTAAGAGAGGACAATGATCTGATCTGTACCTCTGCAAGTGTCTTACAATTGTCTCTGGAAAAGCTTCCTTCCAGTCAATTGTTGCAACTGCCCTGTCTAGTCTCTCTTGAATGTTCATTTCTCCTGGTTGGTTGTTTGTCCATGTAAAAGAGTGCCCCACAAACCCCAAGTCTAGCAGCTGATTCATTTGTAGTACCTCTTGAAAGCCTTTCATTTGGCTATAAGTAACTGGCAGTCCCCCTGTCTTCTCTTTCTGTTCCAGGATTTGGTTAAAATCTCCAAAAACCAACCACGGCATGTTTTGAGATTGACCAAGCGAGCTCAAGAGATCCCATGATTTTTTCTTGTTGGCTGCATCCGGATTCCCATAGAACCCCGTAATCCTCCACTGCTGTCCAACTTCTGCTGCTTTTACCCTCATGTCTATATGGTTCAAGGACATTGATGATACTTCCAAAACAATAGAGCTATCCCACATAACCGCCAAGCCGCCCGCTCTACTTCTTCCTTCCCCTTCACAGTCAATCCCCGCAATGTTTCCCATTCCTCCTCTATTCCTAATACGATTTAATTCGTCAATCTTTCTCCTCGTCTCCATTAAGAATATGAGGTTGGGAGCTTGCTGTTTCAAGAGCTTGTTCAAAGCTCTCACTGCCCATGGGTTCCCAAGCCCACGGCAGTTCCAACTAATTATCTTCATGGGATTTGGCAGGGCTGCCCTGCAGCCTCTGCCTGTGTATTTTTGCTCCTTGCTTGGTAGCGTTTGCTGCTGCCTCCCATCTCCCTGTCCTCCATTTCTGTGTCTTCTTCTTTCCTCTTTTTATTTTGTTCTGGCTCTTTAGTTTTCTGGCATGTTATTCTTAGTGGAGCTTCTCTTGCCATCCTCTTCCATTTCTTTTGATTTTTCTGAAGTTGAGATTCCTCCTCGTCCTCTATTTTATCTTTGTCCTTCTTCTGTTCTTTTAGTTCCTTATCTACTTTCTTTCCTTTTTCTTTGTCTTCTTCCCCCTGATCTGTAGCCTCTCCGTTCGTCTCTTCGATGATAATGGTTTCAACATCTGCTGTTTGATGTGGTGCTTTCTCCCTGTTTGAGACTTTGCTTCCTTCCTTGTATTCTATGAATTGCTGGCTCTTTTCCTTCATAGTTAGCTTTGCCATTTTTTCTAACACCTCTCCCTTTCCTTGTTGCGTTCCTTTCTCAGTTTCTTTGTCTCCCGTTTTAGTTGGCTTCTCTTGTTCTGCTGATTGCTCCACCTTATTGCCTATTATATCTGCTCTTAGCCAGGCTCCCAGCCCTTTTTTTGAACTACTGGTGTGCTCTTCTTCTGCTTCTGCTATCTCACAGTTTGCTACATCATGTCCGATCCTGCCACAAAAGTAGCAAAATGTGGGCAGCCTTTCATATTTGAACTCCACCTTTGTTAAACCATCTCGCTTACTCCCCATGTTTAAGCCTTCTTTCAGTGGATCCTCTATCCTTATCATGACTGATGCTTTAAGAAAGTTTCCTTTTCCTGGACCCGCTGAGAATACATTGCATTCCATGACTTCTCCCACCCTAGCAGCGATTTTTCTTCCTAAAGTTGTTGTCTTACAATGCTCTGGCATGTTCCATATTTGAAGTTTAATTTCTGTTCTAGAAAAATCTGTTTCTGATGGGTTTACTCTTCTTTCCCATTTCTTGATCAGTAGCCATGAATTTCGGAACATCCATGGGTTTCCTTTCAGAACTCTTCTCATATCTATTTCCTTATGAAAGAAAAACTGAAAAAGTTTTGGCTTGATCTCTACCATAATGGTTTCAACCTCTGCTGTTTGATGTGGTGCTTTCTCCCTGTTTGAGACTTTGCTTCCTTCCTTGTATTCTATGAATTGCTGGCTCTTTTCCTTCATAGTTAGCTTTGCCATTTTTTCTAACACCTCTCCCTTTCCTTGTTGCGTTCCTTTCTCAGTTTCTTTGTCTCCCGTTTTAGTTGGCTTCTCTTGTTCTGCTGATTGCTCCACCTTATTGCCTATTATATCTGCTCTTAGCCAGGCTCCCAGCCCTTTTTTTGAACTACTGGTGTGCTCTTCTTCTGCTTCTGCTATCTCACAGTTTGCTACATCATGTCCGATCCTGCCACAAAAGTAGCAAAATGTGGGCAGCCTTTCATATTTGAACTCCACCTTTGTTAAACCATCTCGCTTACTCCCCATGTTTAAGCCTTCTTTCAGTGGATCCTTAATCCTTATCATGACTGATGCTTTAAGAAAGTTTCCTTTTCCTGGACCCGCTGAGAATACATTGCATTCCATGACTTCTCCCACCCTAGCAGCGATTTTTCTTCCTAAAGTTGTTGTCTTACAATGCTCTGGCATGTTCCATATTTGAAGTTTAATTTCTGTTCTAGAGAGTAAAAGGAGTTTATACTTTGATTAGAATAACAAACAATGTAGCTTTCCCGGAAAGTGAAACACATTACAATCTCTGTTGACGTTGTTCCATTCAACAAACCCTCCAAACTTGAACCCAATCACCATTTGCCACGTCACTATGATGACCAACAAAGACAAAGACTCCTTGGTAAACACCACAAATCCTCGTAAATAATTCACTGTCGTTCAAAATTCAGATAATATTTAATTTGGTCCCTAAATTTTTATGCGAGTCTTAATTTAGTTCATGAAGTTTCAATTGCTTCTATTTAGTCCCCAAACTTTGTGAACATAAATCATGTTAGTTCTTGAAATAATTTTCAACGTACAAATATTAACAGAATACTGTCGTGACAGCTGGATGCCACACTAAATTTTGTAAAATGATGTCGTTTTGGTTTTGGCACTTAAATAACCTAAAAACAATATTCTAAATGGTGTTTATTAAAATTTTACCTAACAAAATAAGTAATACGATGCCGTTTTTGAGCTATTTAAATGTCAAAACCAAAACTGCATCATTTTACAAGTTTTAACGTGACATGTGATAGTCTACAACAACGTTCTATTAATGTTTTTATACTAAAAATAGTCTCAGGGACTAATATGAGATACGTTTATAAATTTTGGAGACTAAATAGAGGCAATTGAAACCTCAGAAACTAAATTAAAACTCGTATATAAGTTCAGGACCAAATTAAGTATTATCTCTAAAAAATTAGTCATCTAAGCCTCTGTCTAGAACAAGAATTAAAATGAGATAGGACATTGAACTTTATGTCTAAAATAGAAATCTTAGGATCTTCCTTTTTAAACAGAAAAATATATAATAAGTTTTATAATACTAGATATGATATTTTATAAGAAAAATAATTAGAAATCTGAAACTCATGTTTTTGATTAATGGGAGTGGGGCACAGCACACGAACACACGTTTCTTAGAAGGTTTGATTTTAATTACTTGGTTAATAGTTAATGGTGTGCAAGTTACAAACTTAACTAGTAAACAGTAACTCCCCCTCTTCCTCCAAATCTAATCTACCTCTGCTTCCGCTTCCTCTCTCCAAATGAGAACTGAAAGACAACAACTTTAACATGTCTGGGAGTTACAGAGATCTAGAAGCTGGTGGGGCTAACAAGAACAACATGGCACCGATACGGAATTCCAACAGGAATTACTACTATGCTGCTCCTACTACTTCTACTACTGCTTCTCATCTTTATCATTCAGAAACCACTTGGACATCCTGGCTTGTTCCTATGTTTGTTCTTGCCAATTCTGTTGTTTTCATTGTCGCTATGTACATCAATGATTGTCCCAACAAAAATTCTGGTATTCGGGTTCGGGGTCATTGTGTGGCTACATTTCTCGGTAGATTCTCCTTTCAGCCTCTCTCTGAGAATCCATTGTTTGGACCTTCTTCCATAACGTAACAACTCTCATCACTGCTCTTCAATTTTGCTTCAATTTCAATGCTTTGTTCTTTCTCATTGTTTGTTGTTATTATTATTATTTTGGGAATTGTTGTGTTTTTGTTGATGTTGGTATTAATCTCATGATCTCAATTTGGTAGTATAGTCTAGCATTTCAGTTTAGATAAAAGTTCCTCTGGTTGTGTTTTGGCTTTGAAGTAAACATTATGTTTAAGAGTTTATTAGGTTTTCCAAAATAATGTCTTCAAAATAATGGAATGTTGTCCTTTGCTGCTCAATCCTCTTGTGAAAACTTGAACAAAGAGGATTGGATTTTCCATGGCATAATAAGTTGCAGTTATCTGAATTACTGATAATAGTAGTTGTGGAGTAGTCTAGTAATCAACTAATCATGTTCCTGAAGGACTTTTATTGATTGAAACTACTTTGTTTTCTTTTGATTTCTGAAGGTTGACTAAGATGGGAGCCCTTCAATGGGATAGTGTTGTTAATCATCATCAGGGATGGAGACTTATCACTTGCATTTGGTTACATGCCGGAGTTGTTCATTTGGCAGCAAACATGTTGAGCTTGGTCTTTATCGGCATTCGTCTCGAACAACAATTCGGGTTTGGTATGCTTCCTTTTCCCGAAGGGGTTATTTTGATCATCATGTTTCTAAAGAAAGACATAGATAAAACCATTGAACTTTAGTTTGTGTTATTCAAGATCAACACTATAGATGACTATATCCAACATTTTCATTTATATTTCGCAGTGAGGATAGGAATCATTTACCTGTTGTCTGGATTTGGTGGGAGTGTGCTCTCGTCTCTATTTATTAGAAACAATATCTCTGTTGGTGCTTCTGGTGCTCTTTTTGGACTTCTAGGAGCAATGCTTTCGGAACTTATTACTAACTGGACTATTTATACCAACAAGGTGATCACATTGGTCCAGTCTTATTTATCTGTTCTCTATGCTTAGGAGTTCTTTAAGTTGAAGAGTTAATTACATTCAAAGGACTTAGTTTTGAAACAATACTTGATTCTGTTTATAGTACAGTAGGCTCAATTTTCATTTGACTCACTTTTCTTCTTCTTCTGCATTTTGTAGGCTGCTGCATTACTCTCACTTTTGGTCATTATTGTCATCAATCTTGCCATTGGCATTTTGCCCCATGTTGATAATTTTGCTCACATTGGGGGATTCCTAACAGGATTTCTCCTTGGCTTTATCTTTCTTCCTCGTCCTCAATACGGTTGGCTAGAGCAGCAGCGTCTTCCTTCTGGTGTTCGCTTCAAGTCAAAATACAAGGCTTACCAATATGCTCTATGGCTTATCTCTCTTGTTCTATTGATTGTTGGGTGAGCTCCTTTCTAAAATACTTATTAGTAATGTTATTGTTTTTAGTGGTTTAGGCGATATTACCAACAGCATCGTTCTAATTGGAAAAATATACACTAATCTCCCTAAGATTTAGGTTATAAAACACTTAGTCCCTTTTGTTTTGTAAAACATGACATTAACTTGCTCAATGCATGGCCACTACGCAATGACATCTTTGGATCTATGTAGAATTGTGTTAGGCCTGCTACAACTAACGCAAAACTTCGTCACCTTCCAATGCATGGACACGACGTAGTGACGTCTTTGGTCCATGTAGCCGATGTCATTTAATGGGAAAAGGCTTCCCTAAGAAGATGACACTAACTTGCCCTCCGGTAAACTAGTATAGGCATGACAAATCAAGGGCAGTGCATGTAGTATTGCCTAACTTTACAAGAGGTTAATGTAGTTTACCCATATTTTTATTTCTTTCTTGGAAAAGGGAGAACGAGTTCTATTTAGTAGAACATTGTGAAGCTTGTTACTTGTTGATTAATGTACTTTCTACCAACCAATGCTGATTCCATCATTGGCTTTGCTGTGATTTTAATAGTTTGTGATTGATCTAATTCATGCGCTTCTGTAGTTATATCACAAGTGGTTGGATTGCAGGTTATTGATTGCTTTGGTGATGCTATTCCGGGGTGACAATGGCTATGATCATTGCCATTGGTGTCACTATCTAACATGTGTTCCAACTTCTAAATGGAAATGCAATGACAGTTAATAATGAAGGTTTGAAGGGGGCATGATCCTGTTTCTGTTCTTTTATGTATAGTTATATTAATAGCTTGGGAAATTCGTTTATTTTATTTTCTTTGCTAATGTCTTTAAAAATTGACTAATGGTTTGACTATGTGGACTTATGAATACTTCTACTCTTCTATTTTATATGCAAAGAAATTTATTTGTACATGAATTCATTTTCCAATAGTCTTCTGGGTCTTTAACTACAGAAAGCTGAAATTTACACTAGTAATGTGTATAATCATTTTTCAGTTTGTTACTTAACAAGTAACTTAAACTTAATATCATCTAATCCAAAACTTATAACGTGTATGGAACTTAAACAATCATCAAATCATGTCACCCTAAACTTATTACATATATGATATATGAATCTTAAAATCGAACTGAATTGCACAAAATTCAAACCATAATAATCGATTCTTAAAACCAAAACCAAAACCGTACACTCTTAACACTATAATGGTTTTGCTTGAAAGTATGAGAGGTTATATGAGAGGTTTGGTTCAGTGAATGAAGAGCCGCTATTTTTTTTCCCGTGTGAAATGATGACAAGATGCTTGAATTGTAGCTACCAAAATATATCACTATAAAGTGTAAAAGCTGTGAAATATAAATAGGGTTTATATTTTATGTTCCAGCCTACATGTTAAGATTATAAATTAATTTGCTAATGAGTAATAGCTCAAATGGCATAGTCTCTCCATATTCAATTAAAAGGTTGCGGGTTCGAGTCTCATATCTTTGGTAAAAAAAAAAGATTATAAATTAATTTTTTTCTTGTTAAAAATATAAAAAATATAATTTTTTAATATATTTATTAAAAAAATTTAAAACTTTCTACTAATAATAAATTTATTGTGTGT
>NC_029789.2:146647727-146653787 GCF_000816755.2 Arachis ipaensis | reverse complement strand
TATTAGTTAAATTCATATAAATAAAAAAAATTACATATTAGCTTTATTGTTTTGAAAACCGAACCAAACTAGTCAGTTCAATCGGGTTAACCAGTAATCATAGGTTGGTTCGGTTAGATTTATAAACTGTTTGGCAAAAAATTAGTTAAAAAATCGGTCAAACTGGCGGTTAACCGGTGAATCTCCGGAACCGTCCAGTTTTTTTAAAGGTTTTTTTTGGTTCAGTGCACTCCTCCAAAACGGCAGTGTTTTATACCTTAAAAAAAAAAAAAACCATAAAATCCCAAATCCCCCAACGCAGCCCAGTCCCACTCCTCTCCTCTGAAACTGAAAAGGGAACAAAGAACCCTAGCAATAGCAAAATAGAAAACAGAATTGAAGAGTGGATCAAAGTGATTGAAGGTTTAAAATCTAATAAGTGCATCTGTTGAAGAATGTTTAAGACCTTAGGCAGTGGTTGATAGCATAAAATGGTAGCATTATCTTTGATGTTCTAGTATATTGTCACCTATGTTGTATATATAACTATAAATATGTTCAAGTCATACCATTCTTTTAAATGTTAATCAGAGCTTCTCTTGCTGAATATATTTACTTGAAAGTTTTCCTTGTGCCCACCACTTTTTGAAACACAAAACAGAGTTTTCATGTTGAAGCTACATCCTATATTTAGTTTGTACTTTATGGCTGGAAATTTTATGGAAGTGGTGGCAAAAAGGGTAAGTGCCTGCATACCTAGGACCTTTGCTGTTGTTCAAAAGTAAAAGATTTGATTAATTGTCATGACTCCATGATTTAGAAATCCTATATTATACATCTTTCATGCATTGCTTAGTGTTTTCCAACATGAATTGATGGTGCCTGCCTCACCTTATGGACAAAAAGTAGACTCACCAAGTTGAGGTAAACAATAAAATAAACTGCATTGATGAATGAGAGTAACATTTACAATAACAGAAAGTCTTAAGCAATAAACATGGACTGACTTGATTCAATTCAACTTAATGCGCCAAATTGTTTATGCTGGAATCAATTCTGAGTTGTTTATGCTATGATTTTGATTTTAAATTGTTTATGCTGATTTTTCTGATTTGTTGATTCTGGTTGTTTATTTTTCTGATCTGAGTTGTTGATGGTGCTGTGGTGCAGAGCTTCACTCCATTATTTATGTTGGAATTTTTCTTTGTTTATTCTGATTGAGTTGTTTATGCTGATTTTTCTTATTTAGATTTGTCATTTATGGGTATTTTGATTTTTATTGGTTATAAATTTTGATATTTGAAGATGTTTGTAAACTTTTAATGATAAATTATGGATAATTAGATAAAATTGTAAAATTTTAAATTTTATCGACTTAAAAATCATTAAATTTAAATATTTAAAATTATATATTAAATTTTTAATAATTTTATTTTATATTTAGTTAAACCGGTTGAATCTCAGTTGAATCTCGGTTGAACTTCTGAACCATTAAATCAGTTACTCTACCAGTTCATTGACCGATTCGATTCTCGCACCCTTGACTTTAAACATTAATGATTAATTGTTGACAATAATTTTGATGGTTCTCAACATTATTCAATTATTTAACCTAATATATAGGTACCTTAACCATAATTTTCACATAACTAACAATGCGTTTTTTTTTTGGTGACTGAAATAAATTAAACAAAGAAAAACAAAAGAAACAAAACAAGGAACTGCTTAAATAGAGGGACAGGTTTAGTTTGTGTTTTTATTTTTTTGTTATTATTTTTTTTTAAAATAAAAATAATAAAATTCTGTTTTTATTTTTTATAATTTGTAAAAAAAAGTAATGAAATTGAAAATAGAACGGACCAAAGGAACTCGCTTTACTCTCTCAGAACAGTAGAGAGTAGAGACACGGAAAACAGAGATAACAGTAAGGATACTCCAGCAGCCTCGAAGAAGAAATCCAAAGCTATTGAATATCCTGAAGCAAAAGCAACACACTGCGTTTCATTCCTTTTTCGATTCAAGGTCAGACCATCTTCTCCTTCATGAATTCGTATCTATAGTATCCAATTTCTGACTAGGTTTGTCTTCGTTCCATGTTTTATATTGGGATGTATGTAATAATGTGCAGTATCTATAGTATCCAATTTCAGCCTCTGTCTTCTATAGGCAAATCATGTTACTCAAACTCCTTAGGAGTTAGTGTTCATGTGCAGTATGATGTATGTAATGATGTGGAGCAACTTTTTTACAAGGGGAGAATCATAATCTGATAACCTAATTTGTCTGGTGTAAAATTTATTAGAGGATAAGATATGGGAATAAAATTTTTCAACAACTAACTTAACTGTTTTTGTTGAATTTATTAATGAGCAATGTATATGATCAGTAAATATTATCATTTTTTACCAGCACTTGGCCTGAAATAATTTGCACCCTTATTTACATGAATTTTGCAGATAAGAAGCATATAGTTTGCACCTATATTTACCAGAGTTTGCACACATGAATCAATACAGTTTGCACCCACATTTTTTAGAGTTTGCCCACATGAATTAATAAAATTTATTTGTTAAAGACAATTTAGTATTTGTGCTGGTCAAATGATGACTAAAACTATTAAAGATTGCTGGCCACCAAGAGTTTCTCTTTATTAATTACTCTTTCTCATGATAATACACATTTCTTTGGTTGAAAGTAGAACAGAAGTGGAGACTATGGAACAAGAAAGGGAGAGAAATGGGCGATTGTGTTGCCTGTGCAGTGGGAGGGCCGCCTTGAGAAGGCCGAAAACCCTCCAACAGTTATGCAGGGAGTGCTTCTTTCGGGTCTTTGAGGACGAGATTCACCAAGTCATTGTCTCCAATGGCCTCTTCACACGTGGGGAGCGTGTGGCAATCGGTGCTTCAGGCGGCAAAGACTCCACAGTCCTGGCCTATGTGCTAGCTAAGCTTAACCAAACCCATGACTATGGCCTCCATCTCTTCCTGCTCTCTGTTGATGAGGGCATCACCGGCTACCGTGATGACTCCCTTGAAACTGTTCACAGAAACCAAATTCAGTATGGACTGCCTCTCAAGGTTGTCTCTTACAAGGACCTCTATGGTTGGACCATGGATGAAATTGTTGCCACCATTGGTAAAAAGAATAATTGTACCTTCTGTGGTGTCTTCCGTCGGCAGGCCCTTGATCGTGGTGCTGCACTCTTGAAAGTAGATAAGCTCGTTACCGGTCATAATGCCGACGATATTGCAGAGACAGTTCTCTTGAATATACTTAGAGGAGATATTGCTAGGTAGCTTCTTATCTTAGCTTTTCCCTTTGAATTCACGCCGGTCGTTGTGATGCTTGTCTCTCTTTGTGATCAGATTGAGTAGATGCACTTCCATAACCACAGGTGAAGATGGGCCCATTCCCAGGTGCAAGCCTTTCAAGTATACATACGAGAAGGAGATCGTAATATATCCTTTTAGTTAGTTAGTTGAACAAGCTAATCTTATTCGTAAAAATATTTGTTGGTTCTTGTCACCTTTCTCCAACTGCAATGCAAATTTGCGAATCCTTGACTCACTTTGATGTCTCTCACGTATGCATATTTCAAGAGGCTCGACTACTTTTCCACTGAATGTAATGTTTATCATTCCCTATCATAGTTAGTACCATTCCGATTAAACTCTATAACATAATACTATATATTCTCTCAATACCCCACAGGCATCTATTCTCCAAATGCTTATCGTGGTTTTGCCCGAGAGTTCATCAAAGATTTGGAAAGACTCAGGTGGGTTTATTGTCTAGGTTGCTGCTCGTGCTTGATAGGCTATTTTTTTTCTTTCTTGTGTTGAAATTGGAATATTAATGGTTTCCTCTTGAAATGTAGACCTCGGGCGGTTCTCGACATCATTAGATCGGGTGAGAATTTCAGGATATCTACAACTGCAAAAATGCCAGAGCAAGGAACATGTGAACGGTGTGGTTATATTTCTAGCCAGGTATTACCTTCAGTGTGCCCCATTGGATGAATATCAGATCTCAGGGAAACTTGTTTCATATATAAATGATGCATTTCAACAAAACCTGATGTTTCTTTTTGTGATATTTTAAGTACTAAGATATAGATTGATCATAGAATGGACTAACCTCCACTCTGCCTAACTTTCTTTCACAAAAAAGATATACCTGTTAGATATAGTTGTTTCCTTTTATATTTTAACATTCAATTTTCAGTTTGTTTCATATTTGGATTGCCTAGATGTTTGGGTTTTCACTTTATCAGCTGATTGACAATATTTTTCATGTACAGAAATGGTGTAAAGCTTGTGTCCTTCTTGACGGATTGAATCGAGGTTTGCCTAAGCTTGGAATTGGACGAAGTCATGGTGTCATTGGTGCATCCGGGGACAGAAATGAAAGGAATGGTGGAAAGACCATTGAGAGTAAACAATGTGGAACTCTAGACTTCTAATTTTACATATATGACTACAATTTATCATGTATCAATGAACAAATTAAGAGCATGGAAAAAGTATCTAAGGGGACAGGATTATAAGTTAGGCCTTGCATATCTGAAATTATAGATTAATAATCCCTTCATAAAATTACATGGTGGCTATGATACGTAGTTTTGGAAGAGAATTTGAACATGATTCGAGTGTTTTTGGTTAAGAGTGTCGAGATTAATGGCAATCATCAAGAAAGCAAGAGAGATGGTTGGTAAAAAAAAAAGTTATTTGTTCATTTTTGAGGATTTTTTTTTTCTACAAGAGTACAAGTCAACTATTGAACTACTTACAATCTAAAACCACTGTCATACAAATAAAAACCAACCAAAGCAAAACAAAACAATGCCTCTCCTTTCTTTCTTCTTTTTTCTCTTCTCTTTTTTTTTTTTAATGGGAAGAAAGAGGGTAGAGATAATAAAATTCACCATAAAACTTGAATAATCTTAATTTGGTACTCCCAATTCAGTTAAATTGGCTTGAGGTAGAACTTGGGTTAGGCCTTGCATCCCAAGGATTCTGAAAACTCCTTCTTGTTGAACCATATCTCTCAAACTCAAGCCTTTGCCTTGGAGCACTTTGTGACCTAACCTTAGCTCTTGAAGATTCAGTGTTAGCCATGTAGCTTGGGTGACTAGTATATCCATTGAAGAAACCCCAAGAACACTCGCTCTTTGTTGGTGTGAAAGGGCCTCTCCTTCCACCATTACTGAGCCTAGATGAGGCCGAAAATGCTTGGGGACTATTCTCTGCGGTTCTTGAAGCCATCACCACTTCTTTTCCTTTGTGGAATCTAGGAGAACCTAAGGGCAACACTTCCCTAGATGAGAAACTTGTATTTAGCGCTTTCGAGGAACGTTTCGATGGAGATTCATATGCCATGAGAAAGTTGTCGCTGTAATCTGGAGCGAAATAATGTTGTGGTGCCTTGAATGAGCTGCTACTGTTATTGTGGGAATTCATGTGTGGCTTCCAAGTATCAACTTCAAGAATCTTGTCACTCTTCTCGTCATCTATGTGCCCGTTTTTCTTTGAAGCATTGCCAGTTTGGCTCCACGCACTTTGTTCCATCCAACTGTCTAACCAACTGGAACCGAATCGGGCTCTCTCTAACTCAATGTCCCTAAAATTTGAATTGGAACAACATCTCTGCAAGTCAAAATGGCCAATTCATCATTCTAAAGTAGTACAATAGAAAACTTTTGGTTACTTAGAGTTCCCTATAAATTTTTGTACCTTGAGGATAGAAGATCCATCAAATTTCGTACTATAGGCACGAAGTGGATACTCATACTCTTCAGGAACCTGCAATTAATCATGAAAATGAAAAACCTGACAGATTGTGATATAATCATAAGCTATTCTTTGCATAGTAGTTCTCATCTCAAAAGATACGCACATTCCAACCTAAAAGCCAAATTTTACATTAACCTTTGTTTGAAACATGCAGTTTGTGACAGGGCATAAAGTAAAGTACATTGTTAAGGAGTTAAGGATAACATAAACAAGTTAGCAACAGCTTGTTAAGATAAGAAAAAGGACAACAAATTAAGAATAATTATAAATAAATAAATAAACATGTATA
>NC_029789.2:146641429-146647710 GCF_000816755.2 Arachis ipaensis | reverse complement strand
CATGTTTAGGCTTACAGGGTAATGAGAAAGTGAAGACTTGAAAGAAGGCATGTTGTCAGACAAGTGCACGCGACTCGCACGTGCACGAGCCTGGAGGCGCACCAAAGTTTGCATGCGCCTCAGCATATCCGCACTCTGCTTCCTCACAATGTGGCCTCTCACCAGTGCTTGTAACTTCACCAATGCTTTAAGTGCTCTCAATGCCCTCCTTGCCTTCAACATTCAAAAGATCCAAGAAGAAATGAATAACTGAATTAGGCAAATTAAGTATAGGATTAACAATATCATATTTTAATTAAATATATATCAAAAGAGCTGGTAGAAGAGGGTTGTCCAAATTAAATATTATGATTCCCATTTGTGAGATCACTACCATGAGTCTAAAACAATAATAAGATATACAAGATAGGGTACTATAGATAAGCATGGAATGTCAAAAAGGTATAGAATATTAAAAGCAAAGGAAAAGGACATTAGAGAGAGAATGGTGGGTTAGGGGGTTATGGAGGTAATGATTAAGAAACACAAATACATAGTGTAAAGTCACCCCTTATTGATATATCATTCCTTGTGTCACATTCCCCACCTTGACATGACACGAAATAATGAGCATGATGGCAAAAGGAGAAGACATATATAAATAACTAAGGTTAATTAACATAGTAGCCTTGCTATGTTTGAACACTATAAGAAAAGAAAGTAATGCTTTACAGCCTAACATGTTACTATAATAGTATCCTTAACAAGTGTTTACTTCGTTCAAGTTTCACGTGAAGGTTAGAACATCAACTTTTTCCCCCCTTCAAAAAAGTAAGTAAATTAGTAAACCCTTTTGGTTTTCACTTGTCAAATGACAAGAAACAACTTGTTCACAAATCACAAATCATAACCTTTTCATACCCCTTACCCAACCAAAATGAACGGTAGTTAGTAGTTACCATCATGCACGTGAATCTCCTATTCTTACATTCACTTATGAGTAAAAGACCAAAAATAACACATAAAAGGCCGAATGTATTTGTCAAATATGTTCCAAAAATGAATTCTGGTTGACATATTCATCCGATCAATAATTTGACTTTTTGACAGGATTATTTTGTTAGATAATTAAAACTTTGCGTATAAATCAGACAAATATTCAATTTTTCATGGATCGATTTTCCTTATCTTTCAATACTATTTTAACACTTCACTCTTTTAGTAATTAGTAAAAGAGAAATAATATTTGCATCACTTCACTCTTTTATACAATAAAGTAGCTAGCTAGCACCTAAGACATGGATGATGATGCATGGGTTGGCGCATGGAGGGCCACTACAAGTTGGGTGTTATTTTTGGGTACAAAGGGACATTCTAATTTGGCAAAAGGAAAGTAAAGTATCATAAGTAGCCAAGTATGTGGGGCCAATCTTAACTAAGATGACAATATTCACACACAAGGCTCCCATTTTTCCCAGTTAGATTTTATTGGCTTCACCTACTCTACAAGCCCTTTTGGTATGAATGAATCATATAATTCCTAGATTTCTATCACACAATCCTAATACTAGTAGTCTAGTACTACTCTCTTCCCATTTCTCACTGTAAAACCATGAGGACCAACATCACTTACAATGGGGTCCCAACTCCCAAGTACAGGACACAGGGCAGAACAAAAACACAATACACGAAATAATGCAGCTAGCATGTGACAACAATACATGTGGCACTCAATACTGTGATTTCATTTAATGAAAAAAAAATTAAGATAAATTAAGCACTACTAGTCTTCATTAACTGTGGTCCCTTTTCAGAAAGAGACCTTACTTCACTTCAATTCCTACCAATGCTCATCTTACAACAATTAGTATTATCTTTGGACAAGGGTTAACTTCATCACCACATGATAAGATAAACCAATGTTTTATATAATAATAATAAGAGAAAAACGTAGTTTGATGACCAAATATATTGAAATGATAACATGCACAAAATTTGTCGGCGCATCCGAAAGCGCGGACAAACAAAATGAACTTTCCAGAATCCAACCATCAACAAAAGTTTTATTCAAAGCATATTGCTTAAGAATATATATTAAAAAAAGTGATTAGTAACACAATTTTTTAAAAAAATAAATTTCTATAAAAACACTTTTACTTATTATGTATTTTTAACCAGCAATTTCTGAAGGAAATTAAGGGCCTGCCTAAGAAATCAACCATTTTTTTTAAAACTAATAATCAAGAAATGAAAAGTAAAAATAAAGTTGATTGAATGTTAATCGAAAATAATTGGATACTAGATTTCTTCTCAGAAAATAAAAACTCTTATCTAACAAACATCAACAATTAAGAGAATTTGGTATAAGATTTTAACTTTCTCCGAAGCAGGTAATTATTAACTTTGGGTCCATTAACTTTCTCCCAAGATAATAATAATATTCGGAAAAACGAAGATAGATGTGACATTTTGAAATTTGATTATCGCAGCCACAGAGAAACAGTTTAAAAAATATATAAAATACGATTATACTAATAATAATTAGAAACTCCCTTCAATTAAAAAATTGATTAACAAACGAAAAGTGAGCATACATCATGATTCACAGAGTGTGTCAATATGTTTGAAATTAGTAGTCCCGCTAAGAACACATAATAATAATAATAATAATAATAATAATAATAATTCCAATGAGTTATAGCTCAAATGTCATAGTCTCTCGATACTCAATTAAGAGATTGTGGGTTCGAGTCTCCTATCTTTAGTAAAAAAAAATAATAATAATATAATAATAATAATAATAATAAATATTATTTTGAAAAAGAAGAAGAGGTGAATCCAGAAAACCATGCAAAGAAAAAACAAGAAAAAACTCAGCATAACAACATTATTCTATGTTCATGATTCCGAGGACATTCTGGTAAAAAAAATAAAAGCTGAAATTTACCAAGTAACCACGGAACGCCGACTGTATTTTCACGGCGGCGATTTCCTCCGCCAGCCGGAGTTGAACCTGCGCCGGCGTGGCGGCCCCGCCGCCGCTGGTGAGCCTGACAACCTCTGCTGCGGCATGTGCGGCTGCGAGAGCTGCCTCAGCTACGGCGGCGGTTGCGGCGGCGACGGCGATGGCGTGCCTGTTGGGGTCCAAGTTGTCGGTGAAGTTGTCATAGCCGTTATTGTTGTTGGATTTGTTGTCTCTGGTGCTTTGTTTCACAAAGCTCCAGCTCCGTTTTTCCTTTCCCGGCGGCGGAGTATGGTGGTGGTTCTTCTTTCCTCCGCCGCCGAAGAGTCGCCGGAGAAACCCCATAATGATATGTGTTTTCCACTCTCAGCTCATTAGTAGAAAATTTTGACTGAGAAAGAGAGAGAGAAGGAAGCAAGTAAACGAAAAGAATTTAGATTTTAGAATGAAAGATTATTTACTTTTTTGGAGGACAAGGAGATTGGAGATAGAAGAGTTTGGGGAAGTGTGGAACTCTTATATGGAGTTTTGTGTGTTTTCTTTTTGCAGAGATTTGGATTTGGGAAGTGGTATCATGTTCAATGGTGTAAGCCCACGCGCTATTATAAGAGTTTGGTGCCACGCGCTGTTTGAATTGGGAATTTACTGTGCTGAATGCTGATATCAAAATTGAATAGTAATGGAGTAAAGCAATAATAGGCTTTATATGTGTTATACTTCATTCCTTCCAAATAAGCATAAGGAATAATCAAACAAATCCAATTGGCAAGAAACATGTCACTTGAATAGTAATAATACTATAGTTTAACGTAAATTAAGTGAATCTAATAAAATACTAGTGTTTCTTTTGGTTCATTGTAAAACTAGCACTTGAAAGTTTAATGGACAATGAAAAAGTCTTAATCTACTCCCTAGTCTCAACTATGATAAATTTAGAGTCTACCCAGGTCTATAGCCGAAAGGCTTTATAGTTACATCCATACTGAATTGTCCAACATTCTCATATTTTAAATTTAAGCAACATTAATTTAAACCTTATATTAAAATATACTACAATGTTGTGAATTGGTAGAGTAAAAAGGTCAAACCCATCAAAATCATCACCATCATATATATATACACACACATCAAAGAAAGAAGATGAAAGCTTTTAATATATCAAGAGTGGACTTTTAATTCATTGCAGAGTAGTAATTGAAAATCCAACTTTTCTTGCTCATGCAATTGACAATTAAACTTGATGAATACTTCAATTGTCATGGCGTAAGTGGGGCTATTTAGGGTGGTAGAAGAACCGGACCTACACACATTAAATTCATGAAAAACAACAAATAAGTATTAAGTCAGGGTCCAATTTTTGTACAGTGCACTCATCCATCAAGATGTAGCATCCCCCTGTCCCAACAAGGAAATTTCCAAATAATACTTTCAATATGATAAAAAATATATGTGGAAGAATTAGTATAGTTTTGTTTTTGGGTTGGGTCAGTTTTATCATTTCCCAAAACAACAATAATTATGTCAATGTTTATATATGTCACAGCCCATCTTATTATCATTGCTAAAATGCTAATTCCCTAATGTTATTTTATGTACCATACTTATACCTTTGATTATTTTAATAAATGAAATAAAATATCTCATTGATTGCTTACTCTTGTTTTATTTATTTATTTATTCTATTATTTTACTTCTTATTACATTTTTCATAAATGATGTTATAGTATAGTCCTTCAAAAGGTACAAGAAGAAACTATCTTAACTTGTTGGATAAAAGATTACAGAAATCTTCTTTATGTTCATTGAAACATTAGGAGTGGAGAAAATAAATGGCTTCTATTCTTCGGTCATTAATGGCTTCCCATTTCTTGGTTGAAATTTGTGACACCCTAAATCATAAGGAATCTAAATGTGGCATAGCCCCACAGGTACAACTTTGCAGAGCATGGAATTGCACTAGTTTTTCATGTACTAGACCCTTAAATTGTACTCCTCCCTTAAGTTAAACATTGAGGGGGCCTAACATGGTATTTAATATTGGACCCAATGCTTCTTCCAGGAACAACCTCACATACCCTACTTTGATTAGAAAATAAGCTATTTTTCAATCCATTTGTTTAATGACCCAAATAAAATAGACCAAAAACTCGTGAAAAAAAAAAACAGACAAAAAAAAAGTTGATATAGTAATTATGATAAAGTATATATATATGGTTTTATTTTATTAATTTATTTTTTGATGAAGGTATTCCTTCACAGAGAGAGAGAGTTTGAATACGCTATTGTAACCTATGAGTCATTTGGTTCTAAAGTTTGCCGAAAATTCTAAAGAATAAATATAGGAATCAATTTTCAATTAAACTTTTAACCTATTTTTTGAGAGTTTAAAATTAGGAATTATGATTTACAAATTAAAATAAAAAATAAGTTATCATATGGTCACCGATATGATTTTTTTTTTTATCATATTTCGTTTCATTTGGTTGCGTCATTGAGAGAATGCGCTCATCACATGCAAATAATTATCGATCCCAAATCATATTGATATGGAAATCATATATTATTGCATTGTTTCCCATAATGTATTATGTTTCTAACAAAGTGTGCAATTGCTGGAGACATTTATCTTCATAATAATCTAAATGGCTCAGATTCAGAACGAAAACTTCAGCAAAAATCAAATTTAAAAAAAAAAAAAGACATTGTCAAGAGTCTTCAGCATTATTAATTCTCTCTTATAATTATTATTCATCTCATTGCATGCATGCATCTTCATATGCACTAATTCGCACCTACAAAATACACGAGACATGAGTGAGATATATCAAAAAAATTAAAGTCTTATTATAAAGAAGTAAATTAAAATAGAGTAAGAATATGTAGATACCTTATTAGAGAGAGAGAGTGAGTTAATTAATTGGCGCAACCAAGGGTTGGAAGATTACACTTAGAGCGCAATTGAGAACCAATCCTAATAGTGCTGCAAAGACATTCAGTGTCAACAGATCCGAGAGCATTGCAGCACCCAGCATTTGGGTTTGTGTTGGATGAACCAGGCACCACAAACGGTGCACAAACGTTTAGGTTACTCAGCTCGTTCGAGCATGTACCTCTCTGACTCTGTGCCTTAGCCATTCCTCCTGTCGCCACAACCAACATCAACATCAATGCCATTTGTGACTTTAGAGACAACAAACACTTCATTGATTCCATGCCTAGGTTAGCTTATTAATTGCTTTCTCTCCTTCTGACTCTTAATTAATGGGATTTCATGTCTCAATTTATAGTGTTAAGTTTGCAAGTTAATTAAACATTGGTGTTATGTTTCATGAGTCACCTA
>NC_029789.2:146628158-146641281 GCF_000816755.2 Arachis ipaensis | reverse complement strand
ACCCGCAACGTCTTAATTGAGTATGGAAAGACTATGCCATTTGAGTTATAACTTACTGGCTACAACATTGGTGTTTTCATGGTAGGTTTTGTGGCATGATATAGACTTCTAATATAATAATTTTTCTGAACATCTTTTTTTTAATACTAAACGAAAAACGAAGATAAAGTGTAATTAATTATTTGTATATTTAATCATTATTAGTTTAAAATGGCATTGAGTTAGGATTTAGGAATCAATCATCTTTCTTTTCAAGTGTTCTTTTTGTTTTTGCCATCGATATTCAATTTTGCTTATTCCATATTAATTTTAAAAATAGAATAATTGAGAATATGACGAGTTTATCTATCATTCCACTAATCTAGCTCTTAATACTTCTTAAATGTTACTACAGTTAAGGTCTATTATACAATGTATATTTGTTGAATTCTAATTTAAAATTAAATACACATGGAATGAGGGAACACTAATTTATATGAACCGTTTTTGTAGGTGTTTTATTAAGTTAACCATGTAATTTTAAGTAATCATTACCACACAGAAATATTTAAAATCTGCAAGAAAGTTTTCAGCAATGGATTATAAATGAATATTTAAAAATTTAAAATATTCTTCCACAAAAGACTTGTGGATCTAGCATGCATTACTTTTATAGGGCTATTTGTAATTATGACTGCTCCCTAAAAGTTGATGATAAAGTAATGATAACAGAGCCAATTAAAAAGCATGTTGGATTAGGTGCTCAAACCCTTGAATTATTGAGCAAAACATGACAATGGTTACTTTACTCCTGAATTAGGTGTATGTTCTGCACACTTTGAATTTGCATTTAATGAAAAGTAATGAAAAAAGATACAACAGAATACTAACAACTTTGAGATGAACAAACAAAAAGAAAAGCACTAGAGAAAAGAAATTAAAGGATGCTTTAAAAACTAAAAAGACCTTAATTAATATTTAACTAACTACTGTTTGAAGCTTTAGGAGCTGTCCAATAATTCTTCACAGTAAATAAAAGTTTCTCTCTTTTAAGAGGCCCATCTTCATGGTCAACAATTTGACTTTCCCAATTCAAACCGTTGACTATACTCTTTACTTTTACTAATATATCAACATCATCTCTGATTATTACACTTCCTTCTGGCCTAAGAATCCTATCCATTTCTAGCAGAATGTCTTCTAATTCACATCTGCAACATACAAGTAGGTTAATCCGTACTTGAATCTGTTAGATTACTTCAAACAATGAGCCATATTTCCAAGATCATTTGTTAAAAAGGGACAAGTATGTGTTATATAGTGTATATGATATTGAATTGAATATATAAATACCTTTGGTTGTAAAGGCTGAAGACTGAATCAGCATGAATTAAATCATAGGGTTTTTTACTTAAATAAATTGTTTGCATTTCAAAATTACCTGGTTCCCCTAAAACAGATTCTGCAACGTGATTATCCTTTTTGTATTATTATATAAATCGTTCTAGGGTGCAAAGGGTTATATAAAACATGAATCATCTCACCCTAGGACGATTAATGCATGAACTTGTGAGGCAAAGTAAGAGTAAATCGTGGCAGGGCTTCTTGGGTTAGAAGTAGAGTATAAATCGTCCCAGGGTAGTAGGTTTTACGTGTTAATGGGCTAAACCAAACTGGGCTGCTACGATTTATGAGTTATTGAGACCCTCAGGAGCCTGGGACGATTTATGTGTTACTTTGTAACACTCAAAGGGCTGGGACGATTTATGCCCAAGTTATAACCCTAAGGACTCAAGTCAACGGGTTAACGGTTCAACCGGAAATTCATCGGTTGAACCGATTGACCTGGTGCAATATAATTAAAAAATAAAATATATTAAAAATTTTCAAATTTAAAATTTAAATACATATTTTCACTAATAATCCAACTTCAACTTTTTTAAAAAAATTTGAAACTCAAGCGGTTCGGTCGAACCGGTCTTATCGAGTGATATCAGTTTAAACCATTTCATTCTGGGTTTGACCATACCCAACCGGTTCGTTCCCTCATCTGGTCAGATCATCAGATTGGAGGGAGGTCTTGGAGCCACCATATTTGACCGGAGAGGAAGTTTGGAGGGAGAACTGTTTTCGGGGGTGGGACCAGCCGGTGGCGGAGGTGCAGCTGGTGGTGGGCAGAGGCGTTTGAGTGGCACCGGGGGTGGTGGCAGTGGGCCGTCGGCGGCCGGTTGGTGGAGTTGGGGGATCTCACCGGCGGTGGTAATGGCCGCGAACCAAGGAGATATGTACCGCCTAAACGGCATTGCGCATGTTGCTGGATTTATCGATCAAGAGGTAAGATTTTAAATTTTCTAATGTTTTTAAATTTTGGATGATATAGTATGTTGGATGATATTGTATAGGGTGAATATGCATCTTAGAATATTTTTTTATTAAGACGTTGTCGGATACCATGTATAGTGATTTAGTTAGTTTTTGGTTTAGTATAAGATGTTAGAAATTAGTGTTCTTAATAGATTATGGAATTCGCTCATGATAGGGTGATGGTTCTGACGGTAGAATCCCATGAAATTTGCTGATTTTACTATTGAGTTCGGACCGGACTGGACCGAACCGAACCGGACCGAACAGGACTGGATCGAACTGGACCGGACCGAACCGGTTCGAGAGAAAAACCGGGCAATGGGGTTCTGAGCCGGTCCAATCTGATGATCTGACCGGATGAGGAAACGAACCGGTTGGATATGGTCAAACCCGGAATGAAATGGTTTAAACTGATATCACTCGATAAGACCGGTTCGACCGAACCGCTTGAGTTTCAAATTTTTTTAAAAAAGTTGAAGTTGGATTATTAGTGAAAATATGTATTTAAATTTTAAATTTGAAAATTTTTAATATATTTTATTTTTTAATTATATTGCACCAGGTCAATCGGTTCAACCGGTGAATTTCCGGTTGAACTGTTAACCCGTTGACTTGAGTCCTTAGGGTTATAACTTGGGCATAAATCGTTCCATCCCTTTGAGGGTTACAAAGTAACACATAAATCGTCCCAGGCTCCTGAGGGTCTCAATAACACATAAATCGTGGCAGCCCAGTTTGGTTTAGCCCATTAACACGTAAAACCTACTACCCTGGGACGATTTATGCTCTACTTCTAACCCAAGAAGCCCTGCCACGATTTACTCTTACTTTGCCTCACAAGTTCATGTGAATAGAATAATATATACTTTCACCCTTCAAGTTATTCTGCGACTAATTTTTTTAGTAATTGACAAAAGTATTGTTTTATACTTAGTTATGGAGAATTGATGTATTTTAATTTAATATGAAAATAATTACAAATTAAAGAGTTCGATTTGTTGAGTTAAAAATTAAAAAAAAATTAAAATTCACAAATCGAAAAATAAGTTTTCTAAAGGTCACAAATAAAAAAAATAGGTTTTGCATTTTAAACATTTTAAAAAATTAAAATTTACAAATCGGACCTTTTGAAGTTGTGATTTCTGTATGAAAAAAAAACACACAAATTTACATGTTATTAAAAAACATTATTATAAATCCAATATAAAATTAAAAATCTCTCTTTTCATAAGTAAATAATTTATAAATATAATAAAATAAATTATTTACGTGACTCGTGCGAAGTGCGGTTTCTACTTTCTACACTAGTTTTTTATATTAGAAAGAATACGTAAAAGTGCGGATAATTAAAGAAAGTCTGAAAAGAAACGAACCTGGATTTAAAATCCACCAAAGTGCGTTCAATATCAACGGTGGCGGTGTTGATGAAGCTCGGCCCTCCGTTGCGGTGGCTGCTAAACGGATCCCTACTGAAAACGAACAAGTAAGATTTCGTTACAGTTGGAAAAGAAAAGAACTGAACAAAAATTAGAAAGAAACGAATGTAACTTCATTTTTGTGTTGATCGTGTGAGGCATCGGTTTCAAATCGATTCCTACAATTGATACAAATGAATCCAAACTTGAAATGTGCTTGATCTGAATGAATCTCCAAATCGATATTTCTGGTGAATTTGGTGTAACAATTAACGCACTCAGACAATGGGGCTTGATTTTTCACACCTCCGTCTTCCACACCTCCGTCTTCATCAGACATGCCAATTCGAGACTATATACTCGAGCACGAGAGAGAATTTGAAATTTGGAAGGTGAGTGAAAGGTACAGGCCTCAAAGAGAATTCAGAGAGAGGAGAAAAAGACGAATGGGGCTGAAAACATGTGTGAATTGTAACAAACTGAATAACTGAATATTGGTCTAGAAGCTTCTGCTGAGTCAGCAGGGTCCGCTAACTCTAACAGAAAAATTGAATCACAGCTTATTAGACTAATAAACTAACTAAAACAGAGTAAGCAACAAACTAACTGAAGCAGAATAAGCAACAGAACACGTGACAGAGCAAGCTATTTGCTCAATCCCTACAAGTTGATGACAAAGTAATGATAACAGAGCCAATTAAAAAGCATGTTGGATTAGGTACTCAAACCCTTGAATTATTGAGCAAAACATGACAATGGTTACTTTACTCCTGAATTAGGTGTATGTTCTGCACACTTTGAATTTGCATTTAATGAAAAGTAATAAAGAAAGATACAAAAGAATACTAACAACTTTGAGCAAACAAAAAGAAACTCACTAGAGAAAAGAAATTAAAGGAGGCTTTAAAAACTAAAAAGACCTTAATTAATATTTAACGAACTACTGTTTGAAGCTTTAGGAGCTGTCCAATAATTCTTCACAGCAAATAAAAGTTTCTCTCTTTCAAGAGGCCCAACTTCATGGTCAACAATTTGACTTTCCCAATTTAAACCGTTGACTATACTCTTTACTTTTACTAATATATCAACATCATCTCTGATTATTACACTTCCTTCTGGCCTAAGAATCCTATCCATTTCTAGTAGAATGTCTTCTAATTCACATCTGCAACATACAAGTAGGTTAATCAGTACTTGAATCTGTTAAGATTACTTCAAACAATGAGCCATATTTCCAAGATCATTTGTTAAAAAGGGACAACTATGTGTTATATAGTGTATATGATATTGAATTGAATATATAAATACCTTTGGTTGTAAAGGCTGAAGACTGAATCAGCATGAATTAAATCATAAGTTCTAGGATAAGTGGACATTGCTTCACACCTGCAACATAAGTTTAGGCCACAAGCAATTTAGACAATGAAGAAGAGAACATTATGTTAAGGAGATAAGGAAAAAACAATGTTGTGCTAACCAATTATGGTATGTTCCAATCAATCCCCTTTCATAAATTGCTCCAAGTGTGTCAACCTTGGCTTGAACAGGAACCACATTCATGACCCAAACAGGGTACTCAACAAGAGAAGCAGCAAATCCACCCAAGTAAGCATTCATGTCAAGAAGGTTTCTGTATCTCCCAGCTTTACCTAGCTGACTGTTAACTTTCTTGTAATATGATATCCTTTTCTTCCATAATTGATTGTCCTTTATGAAGGTTGAAGGTGTAACCCCTTTTATGGTCTCCATTTAAATCCTTGGTGGGGGTGGCTGTTGGCTGAATTTTTTAGTTATGGAAGCTGAGTATGCGTTGTGCTTCGTTATGGATGTTGGAGGTGTTAGACAAATATGTGGGACAGCTTTTGCTGCGTTTTGGTGTGAAGAAATCGGACCATTCGATTTTTTTGAGTGAAAAATTTTGTAAACAAATCGGAGGGTCCGTTTTCAATAGAAGGGAGATTTAAATTTTGATGAAAGCTAATCGGACCGTCTGTTTTGTATATGTAATATTTTTTTTTATTTTCCAAAAACTAAATCGGACGGTCCGAATTGATTATTATATATTTTTTTTAATGAATTTAAACTAATCGTTGGGTCCGATATATATATATATATGAATGTGTCTAACGCGTAAACAACTTATCATATTCAATCTTCTTCTTCTTCGGCTTGCTCTTCTTTTTTATGCTCCTGTATTTCTCTTGTTGGGTATGAAGAAAAAAAAATTGATAGTGAAGTTTCTGTTTCTGTTTAAGTGAGTAAGAGAAATGGATGATAGAGTCCTTTTGAAAGTGTATTGTTTTGGTCAGATTTTATTACAAACATCTGAAAGAGTAAAATTTATTTGTGAAGATCTGTTAGATGTTGTTATTCCCTTCATAATCTCATTTAAAGAGCTCAAAGATGTGATTTGTAAGAAGATAGATTCGAAGATGTCAAGAAAAATATAAAATACAGATATCCCATACTAGTATTTGGTGGATTCTTTCAATTTCAAACCAAATATATAACAGACGAAGCGAGTATCCAAGAGATGTTTGCAATGTATATTGAAAGTCGTTCTCAAATCTCGTTCATCGAATTGTACATTGAATTCGAACAATCTGAAGCCGACCGAAATATTGTACGGGAAGATTATAATAGTGACATTGAGAAAGAGTTTGAAAGCAATTACAAAGTTGTTGGTCCAAACGGAGATGAAGATCAAGGCGACGGCACTGTGGCTCCAAATGTGACAGACGTGACAAATGCACTCGCAAACAAAGTGCCGTTTGAGGAGTCATCTTTCATGCGAGTTTTGAATTTGGAAGCTATGCATGCTCCGGAGTTTTCGGAATATATGAGTGCAGGTACGTAATTGTCTATATTTATAAGAAGGATTAGAATTTTGTAATAGTTGATATTGATGGATGGATCAAATAGTTAAGTGACATGTGAAAATATACTCAATTGACATTTGTAAAAGTGTTTATTTAGTCAAGTTTAAGATAATAATATTTGTCCACTCATCACCAAAAATAAATGAGTCGTGGCTGTGGCACAATTAAGATTTTTAGGACCAGTCAAGACTTCTCCGTGTGCCTTGTCTAGATTCCGTTCCTGATGAGTAACTCCCTGAACGAAACCGAACTGTCGTCTAAACCTATCGGTTGCATGTCATTCAATACATTCAAAAGACACCAACGACACCGTAGTACTCCACACAACCGAGTACATGTAGATGTATGTAGAAATTATGTTCGAATCAATGCGATCAACAATAGAGGTGCACATGGGCCGGGTGAAGCCGGATGTGATGTGATTCAGACCCGACCCGAAACATACACCGGCTCTATTTATTAGACCCGAACCCGACCCTAGACCCGATGAAACCAATACACTTTTAGGCCACAATTATACCGAGTAAAAACTGGGCCGTTAACATTACATTACGTTGATACCTTCTTGTAAGCTAACATGTAAAAATATCCAAATTTACAAGACTCCAACCATTATTTAACATGGTAAAATTTACTTAGAAAAATATAACAAGAACCAACCCTTCTTCAAAATTAAAGCATAACCACAATCAATACTAAAGCAAAACCACAGTCAATACTAATATTGTCTAATAATACTAAATATTTAAATCAATACAAATAACACAATATTATGCATTAGTCTAAAGTCTTATGCATTCTAAACATAAAACATTAACTTATAGTCTTATAATGACTAATAACACAAAATATTAAGGTTTACAATACTTAAATTCCACATAAGAATAGTCATGATACATCACTAATAACACAAAATATTAATTGTATATGATGACCGGGTCACCGGGCCGACTTCGGGTGACCCGAATTATGGCCCGGACCCGACCCGAAATAATGATCGGGTCTATTTTTGAGACCCTTACGCGGCCCTAAACCCGATGAAATCACACCAAATTAGCCCCTAAAATATTCGAAACTGGGCCAAACTTTCGAGCCGGACCAGGTCATGTGCACCCCTAATCAACAGCACACGCCTCCATAGTAATAATTAATAAATAAATACTGAAATTTATTTAATTCTAAATAATATTTATCTATCTACGCCTGCATTTATAATTTATTTCTTCTAAAATTTTGTTTGTCCTTCAATTTTTTTTTTATATTTCTATTCTAAAATATTGACTAAACAGAGTCTAGCTTCTACGATTTTGTTGAATGAAGCATTTTGATATTAAAAATAAGAGTAGAGTATCGTTTTTATCTTTAACATTTGGAGTAAGTTTTAAAATTGTCCCTAACGTTTGAATCATCTTATTTAAATCTTTAACGTTTCAAAATTGACTCAATGTTGTCCTACCGCTAAAAATATGTTAACGAAATTGATGACAGAATAAAATTGAGACGATTTTAAAACGTTGGGGATTTAAATAGGACGAAAATATTGGGGACAAAAACGATACATAGAAATAAATTTTAATTTTATCCTTCACTAATATCAATCTTTTACTGTACATAGTTATTCAATAAAAATATTAATTTATTTATATATAAATAATTAAATATATATTTATATATGGATATATAATTATATATACATATTAAAATAAGTAGTTATTAATAAATATTTGGGAGTTAAGTTTAATTTTTCATATGTGAATAAAAGAAATTAATTCATGAAAAAAGAGAGTCTGAATTTTATGCAAGTTTAGTGGAGTTACTTTAATGAATACATATAGTCCTTTTGCAAGCTTAACAATAGGTTAATCCACAATCAAAATTTATTTTTATTTTCTCAAAATAGTTTAAACTAAAAACACAACTACAACCAAGCCCAATATCATTTTTAATAATTAATCATAACAAACACAATTAAGTAGCTTCTTTTATATACCACCATCACGTGATATTGATGTAACATATGAAGTCTGTCAGAGTATCAGTTACTATGAATAGATTATCTTTAACTACATTCTCTCTCTACACACTTGTCTCATAACCTTTTTTGACAACACAAATATATAGGTATAGAAAAAATCTTTCTTCTACATCATAGAATTCACCTTTAAGTATATACTCAAAATTTAAAATATTCTTGCACAAAAGACTTGTGGATCTAGCATGCATTACTTTTATAGGGCTATTTGTAATTATGACTCCTCCCTAAAAGTTGATGACAAAGTACTGATAACAGAGCCAATTAAAAAGCAAGTTGGATTAGGTGCTCAAACCCTTGAATTATTGAGCAAAACATGACAATGGTTACTTTACTCCTGAATTAGGTGTATGTTCTACACAAGTTGAATTTGCATTTAATGAAAAGTAATGAAGAAAGATACAAAAGAATACTAACAACTTTGAGATGAACAAACAAAAAGAAAATCATAAATAACCTTAACACCTTAACACAAACTTACTTTTCATATAAAGATTACTAAACATAAATCACCTTAATACAAACTTACTTTTTTATAAAATCAAGTTTACAAAATCAATTTTATGCAAATTTCTATTTATAAACTATAATCCAAACACCTAAGTGTAAACTATAATCCAAACACACACTTAATATCACACACACTTAATATCTCGGTTCATGAGACTTGTAATGGTACATACAACCCCTTATTTGATATTCCATAAAAATAACTCCTCACATCATCTGGTTTGACATATACCAAATGAATTTTGAAAGGACATTTATTAAAATACAAGACATGAGAGTTTTTTAAAACAATAAATGTTGAATCTCTCACTCTAGCATCCCTCAAAAAAGTTATACACCAGATTAACCAAGTCCGGCATTTTCATTTCATTACAAATGTTGGCTAAAATTAATAAAATTATACTCGCCCTCTAATAATTCTCTAAATTAAATCTAAATCTGAATAACGCACAAACTAGTGCTTTAATAATAATTTGAAAACATATATTCAACATACATGGAGAATGGTACAGTTAGAATTTGAAGACCTAATATTCAAGGATATATAACAAATCGTCTAAATAAATTAAGAGACTTGAAATTTGACAAGATTAAAGTACAAAGACAAAAGCTTAAAGAGTATGAATTAGGGCAACAACCAAACAGGAGGACAAAGGAACTTCACCGCTAACAATACTCTCTGGAAACTTCCATGGTCCAAGTCAAAGATGCCGATATCTTGAGCAACAGGACCGTAATATAATGATAGGTTATCCGTAAACCAAATCTGATTTCCTTTGCTTAGATAAGGCACAGGAATTTGAACAGAAGAATTAAATCCAATCACTAGTATATAATTACCTAAATTATCTAATGTTGACCATTTTTTCCTGTTTCTTTTTAACTCATAGATATCGAATTTAGAAGTTTCAAATTCTTTGCCTTTTTTCTCTATATGTCTTACCAACATCAATAAGCTTCCATTGGGGCACCCAATAAGATATTTATGCCTGAGAGGGCTTAAGAAAATTTTAGATGGAGGTCTGGTTTCATGGATTCCTCCCTTGAGCCCTGCTCTTGTCTTTGTATCAAATTCATATAGCTGCCCGTAATTGTTTATGGCATATATCTTTTCTTGGAAAAATATTACATCATCAAACCTCTTATCTCTTGTCGGAAATTCTACCCATCTCATATTGCCAGGCTTGTAAAAGGCCAGTCTCCGGTTAGGTCCGAATATCACTACCGCCATAAAATTTTCAATGTCATGCTCAGGAGATGAGTTTATAATAACCTTATAAACATGGCGTCTATGCACTAAATCTCTTTCCATGGTGCTCCTAATGTCACGAAAATCCCACAGTGTGTATTCATCCCCATGATTATCAGGCTGGTAATCAATTATATCGGGAAAAGCTGAGACTGGAGGAAGATACGATCTACGATTTGTAAATGGATTTAACATTTGCATAGTGCCATCAGATATGGATTGGACAATAAACCATCCATGACCAGAACCGCGGATGAACTTGTTGTCCGACTGCATCTCTGGCAGCTTGACATGGTAAATATCTTTCTCTTCAAGGGCGCAAGTATCAAGAGTTTCATCATCTGCAGCAGCTAATTGCATGAGATGATAAATCTCCTCGTCTTCGTATGAATGATTCTTGACAGTTTCGTCAGGTAACAATAACCACGGAATTTTGTTTCCATTGGGAATCTTTGGAAGTTTCAAGCTCCACTCTTTGCAAACCAATCGAAGTTGGATGTAATCATCGTAGGCATGGAACCGTTTTGAAATTTCTTTCAACAAATTTTCATCGATGTCTGCCCATCGATTAATCTCGTCCATGTCTCTGACTCGAGCTATGTTGAGTTACAAAGAGTCAGATCCAAGAATTTGAAAATTCATAGAAAATAAACGTCAATTCACTCCCACCCACAAATAAAACTACAAACACGAAAAAGGATTCAGAGCTTGTTTGGGTGAACTTCTAAAAAATATCTTTTTTTTGAGTTATTTATTTTTAAAAGATTTTATGGAAAAGTAAAAATAATTTTATGTTTGGATATTTCATGCAAAAAGATCTTTTTATCTATCAATTATGTTTGGATATAACGATATAAAAGTACGTCTTTGTTTATTTATTACATGAAAAACATCCCTTTTTTTTAAGGAAAAAAAGATCTTTTAAAAAAAAGATGTAAATTACCACTTTTCAAAAAAGATTTTTTTTATTTTTCTAGTAGCTTTTACTTTTACTAAATTTGTCAAATACGTTAAAAAATAAAAAAATCTTTTTTTTATTTCTTTTTTTTATTGAAAAAAAAAATTTTTTTTCAAAATAATGACGTCCAAACAAGTACTCATAATAATCGTCAAAACCAAACCCTAGAAAAAAGTCACTCTGTGCTGCATCAAAGAATCATAACCATAGTTCAACCAAATCATATATCCAACGAAATCATAAGCATAATTCAACCAAATCAAATGAAGCCATATAGGAAATTCAATTCAGAATTGTGGCAATGTTTTCATTTTGAATCAATAACAGCAAAACAACAATTCACCAAAACAAATTTAACATATTGGATTTAAAAATAAATCTCAGCAGAATTAATAAATTAAACAACCAAAACAAATTTAACATATTGAATTTAAAAATCAATCTCAGCAGAATTAATAAATTAAACAATTGAATTTATAACTCAATCTCAGCAGAATTAATTCAATATCAACGGACTCAATTCAAATAAAAATTCAAAACATTAATATCTCAAAATTCAGCAGAATCTTCAATAATACATCATATGCATGTTTAGAATAAATTTCAAATTTTAGAGGGATAGAGTCAGGGAGATAGAATCAGGGAGAGTTAGAGACTGAGACCTGAGACCTGAGACCTGAGAGGGTTGAAGCAGAGACTAGAGACTCCACGCCGGCGATGAGGGGAGAAGCAGAAACGACGCACGGGGAGGAGGGGAAAAGCGGCGACGACCCACGGCGAGGAGCAGAGAAGCGGCGACTACCCACGGCGAGGAGCAGCGACAGAGAGAGCTCGGACAGAGAGGGCGACAGAGAGAGAAGGGAGAGAAGGATGGTGGCTGTTCTTCGTATTCGAAGAGAAGATTAGGGTTTTCTGCTGGGTGCGAGAGAGTGAAAAAGGGTTGGGGGTAGGGGTGTTATGCGCTGGGTTTTCTTTTTGAAGAAAAAAAAAACGGCGCCGTTTCAAAGATTTGCAAAGAAAGATGTCGGTTTGATTTCGGTTGCTCAAAGATATATACATGTGTTTTGAATTATTTAATTTAAAAAATATAAAAATATATTTTTTTAAATTTAAAATTTAAATAATATAAACTTAATAATATTATACATCTAAATTTTTTTATTAACCAACTCTAATTAAATTAATCTAATATAACAAAAATAATTTTTTTTTTTTCAAAATCAATGATATTTCATTAATAGAAATAGAACGAAACAGGTGTCTATATTGATATTATAAGGACCCAACAAAGCAAAAGAGATCTCCCAATAATCACGAGAAACGAACAAAACGTGAAATCGAAAAGGGAAAGTGAACATCCTATATCCTATATCCTATCCTATCCTATATCATCATTATAAATAAAAGACAGCATGTTGTAGGGGAATTCCAAGCTGTCAACCCTACTAAGTATGGTGAGTTGGTGACACCATTGTTAGTAAAACTGGATCGGTCGGTTCGACCAAAAATTTTTTTGGTAAACCGGATCCTAAGCCAGTCTAACCCGATAATTTGACCGAATAAAACAACGAATCGATATGAACCGGTCAAATTTAGAGTAAACCGGTTAAAATTGATCAAACTCAATAAGACCAGTTCGACCGAACCGCTTGAGTTTCAAAATTTTTCTGAAATGTTGAAGTTAGAGTTCGAGCCCCCTCATCAAGAAAAAACATGATACTCACAACCATCATATTG
>NC_029789.2:146617127-146625633 GCF_000816755.2 Arachis ipaensis | reverse complement strand
ACTTCTATTTAATAAATTTTTAATTTTAGTTATAAACTCACTCATTCTTAAATTAATTATATTTTTATTTAATAATAATTATAAATTTACTTATTTTTTTATAATTATATAATATTTATTAATATTATTTTTCAATAAATACTTGTAATATATAATAGTATAATAGATATAAACTAATTAATAAATTATTAAAATTCGAAAATAATAATTATTTTAATATAAAAACAAAATAAAAATATTTATAATAGAGTAAAATTAACAAAATACTTATTGTCCCTGTTTCATATTGTTTTAGAATAGCTAGATATTTTTAAAATGTTAGTAAAAATATGTATTTTAAATTTTTGACTATATTTTATTTTTTATTTACATAGGACCGGATTAATTGATTCAACCAGTGATCCACCGATTGAACCAATGATCCAATAACTCAGTGACTTGACCGGTTTGATTATCAGTTCGGTTCTGACAACTATGGGTGATACTGTTGGTGTCATGTTTATCATTCCACCTGCCATACCATGGTATATACATGCATAGGAATTGGCTACCAGCATCTCTCAATATCATAATACTCACATGTATCATGTTCAGATAACTGGTGCACACCATACAAAGATTTCTAAATGTTTTACCTCCTGATTTTTCCTCTTTCTGATGCCATGCTTAATTACTAAAAACATCTTCCTGTAGTTCCTCTTCTTAACTAATAAGATCAATTGCTTATATCCCTTACCCCCACTTTTCAGTCTGAAATCATATACATTTTCCTCATTCACCCCCATTTTCATCCCATATTTTTTAAATTTTGTCCCTCATTTCAAAATTTAAAGTTTTCCAGGATCATTCTTTCATATATTATTCCCTCACATTTATATAATCCCTTGTGCGCATTGTTCATTTTAATCGCGATGCAAAGACGTCAACTCCGGCAACGACGACGATCTCCCCTCAAACGGTGCGTGTACTCAACGGATTAGGCAAGAGCCATTCAAGAGCTATGACAGTGGTGATGGATACGGAGGAGGAGGAGGCGGTGGTGCTTGCTGCAGCTGCGGTGGGATGGATCACATGACCACAGATTACAACCACGGAAGAGGCGGATGCCGTGGTAGGTACGACGGCGGAGGCGGTGGTGGAAGCCGCAACAACTGTGGGTATTCTGGGCTTTTGCAAGGGACTGCCCAACAAGCTCTCCTGAAAAATGTAAGTATAATGCTTTAATTTCTCTGATCATTACGTTGTGTTTCTTGGGGTAGTTTTTGGATTTTAATTTTGGAGTTTTATATTACGGTTTTATTTATTTTAATTTTCGAGTTTTTGTGTTTGACAAGGAAATATGTGATTGAATATTTTCTGTTCTGTCTCTTTTGTTGATAATTTAACTTCTGAACAAAATCAACAGCATCACTGGGACCAAATACCTAACATCCGGAAAATCTCATTTCATTTCATTCATAACAGTTAATCAAACCAGCAAAACAACTAAATAGGACAATGATGGATCCTAGAAAACATACCCCCCACAAGCCATCACAGCCAAGAATGATGAAATGCTCTCTCTCAGTAAGATCAAAAGAATGGATATCTGGGGTTGCACTACAACCCACCTGCAAATGGTATTTTTCTTTAACATTAAAATCCTGTTTTAGGCCTATTTCATGGTATGGATAAATTTTATTGCCTAACTGACAAAGAGAACAAGGAAGCATTTCTAAGTTAGCAGCAAACCTTTTTGAACTGCCGGTCTCCAAAACCCCTAGAAATTTTAGACGCCCTTGCAATCGCCCATTTGACTTACAACACCACCAACCTGCAAATTGAAGTGATCAGAATAGAGAACCAATTGATGAAACTCAACACCAGGTCTACATAGATAAGTCACGTAACCAACAATTCTAAATGTAATGCATCACAGATAATGAATGCTTCAAGGGACTAATGAAAGTTCTTCAAAGCACAGCTATACACAGACACATAGACATACAGTCATGGGCTTCTCATTAATTCAAATTTTGAACTAGTTTGAATTTGACACCTTACTAGATAAGCTGATCCTAATAAGATTGTGAATCATGAGTTATTAAAGCTTCTGGCAACATAAGACTGAATGCTAAATCAAAATTCTTATTATGGATGCTTAACTTTATACCAGAATGTTGCTGTGTCCAATTATGTGCGAAAAGGTACATTAGTTGGAAGAGTGTGGAAAGTTCTATATAAAGAGATGGATATGGTAACTTGAGTTTTTTGCATAGAGCCAAAAGTTATAGATCAACTGCACGTCCTGATAACTGTCAAGTAACAGGTATATATAAACCCAAAGATCTAACCAATCATCATTGAAGCATTTTGAACCTTCTGAGTGGAAGGATAGGTTTGTGCTCTCTCGTCAAAACAATAGCCTTTAGTGCATGGGCTCCATCAGAATTACCTTGGGATCCATCACTTATAGTTGACCGAGCCAAAACTGCTCTGGCATCTTCTATGTTTGCAACGAAAACCTAAAAACAGTCGTCAAACAGTGTTAAATAATTGGGGAAAAACAGGTTATGAATGAATTGGCAGAATAGAGAATAAGTAAACACAAGCTTACTTAATGAATTGGCAGAATAGAGAATAAGTAAACACAAGCTTACTTTTTGTCCCAATACCCAGACAGAGACAGCTGTGGCACCATCCTGCCATCCCCTGGTAGCAGTACATAGACTCATAAAGATATAGATAACATGAAAGAAATCTCTAAAGATTATATTAATTATTATTAATTAACTTGTATCGAAATCTATAATTCAAAAACCTAGGCAAGTGGCCTGCAGCATAGTGTGATACATTTCCCTTTTTTAATACCAAGGGAAAAAGTACATTGTACTGCTAACCAATTATAAAACAAAAAATCACATGGACTTCAAACCAATAAACTTTAAAACCCCAGTAAAAACTTGATTAACATCAAAATTTAAGCACAATCTAGCCACCTATAACGAGAGATTAACAAATCGAAGCAATCAAACTGTACCTTCAGAACTTTCTTGAAGAAGAGACTCATCGGTTTTACGAAAACCTAAATCAGAGTAAAAACATCAAATGAGAACATTCTGTAACCAAAAAAATAGATGAATATAAGTATTCGTCCACAATTCAGTTTTGCAATAAACAAATGGGGGATTGAATAACGAAAATCATAAACTTGAATGCTTACCATCAAGTATAGCTCTTTTAGCTGCCTTTACATCCAACTGAAACAAAGCAAAGCAACCAAGATATTAGAGGCAAAAATATATAAAACTGAGAGCAATAGAGGGAAAAGATATCAAAGACTACGGAAGTTGAAAGCAATATATTTTTATTTTGAAAAAGAAGAAAAAGAAATTGCCCAAGAAGACCAGAAGAATTCATTTTGATAGAAACATCCATTTTACTTATGAGCTTATGGTCAAGAAAACTGGCTTTCATGTTTCCCTTAATTGTTTTATTGACTATGGAGACTCATCTCATCAACTCAACTATACAAATCTGCTGTAAAAGGCCTAACAGACAATATATGGGTTCCTCTCGTGCCCCATCATGTTCTTCAAAATAAAATCTCAGTTAGAACAAGGGTACACACCCTACGGTTCAACGGCTTTCAACAAAACTTTGCAAAATGATACTGATATTTTTGCTACTTCATAACTATCTTCCTTGATGATTCAGTCAACCAACAATAAGAATGGTTGCAGTTGAATAGTTTCCCTTAACTGTAGTTAACTTCAACTGTATCTCATATGACAATCGAGAAAGAACAGAGGCCTGATGAGGATCATAGAAGTTTGTAATAAATGAATAGAAGAGTTTGAGTTACCCTGTGTGTAATGTAGTGTTAACTCTATCTAAGCAACTGAGCCTAACTAAGTGAACTAATAGATTCTAGTATCTGTACATGTAGTAACTAATTTAACTGTCTAAAAAGTAAATACAGAACAACTATTATTTTGCTACAGTATGCATAAAATTAGACCAAGCAAAACACACCAACTCACGTGGTAATCCAGCTGAGATAACATTCCCATGCAAATGCTTCTGTGCATATTCTGCAGCCAACCGTCCTCCATGCCCATCATAAATTGCAACATGTGCACACCTGAAAACCAAGCTCTCATAATCATTAGTAGAGAACAGAAAGCAAAAGATCAAGAAATGAATTTGATTTCAGGAACAGGCAACAAATTATCCACAAATCACACCATTTATTTGTTAAAAAATAAAAGAGGGACAAATACTAGTGATAAATCAAAATGATTATTCATCATCTATAATAATAATCATAATAACTTAATTTTCCAGGGTAATCTAAAGTTGCGTCTAAGGGAACAACCCAAGCATCTTCCATTGTGTGCCTAGAACCCTTATCCTCAGCTGCATCAGCATCAATTTCGAAAGAAGCTTCGAAAACCGAAGAATCTTCCGTCTTTGGCTTCTTCGAGGGAACATCAACAAGATCGTCGCTTTGCGAATCAGCTTCGCGCTTTTTGGGTTCAACTTCACCGTTACGGCTTTGCCCTCTGTGGTTTCGTCCATTTTCGCTCTTACAAATTCCAATCACAACAAAGGGTTGAAGGTTAAAATCGTTGAAAGTGAAAACCCTAAGCCTACTACACTGATCTCCAATCTCTGCTACTCACCTATAGTCTACAGTAGTAATAATTAATAAATAAATACTGAAATTTATTTAATTCTAAATAATATTTATCTATCTACGCCTGCATTTATAATATATTTCTTCTAAAATTTTGTTTGTCTTTCAATTTTTTTTATATTTCTATTCTAAAATATTGACTAAATAGAGTCTAACTTCTAAGATTTTGTTGAATGAAGCATTTTGATATTAAAAATAATTTAGAACTTAATTAGAAAATATTTTTTTCCCTAAAAATTTAAATGCTTTTATAGATTTCTTTATTTGGATGTATCCATAATATTCGAGGATTATCTTAAAAAAAATTATAACGTCTGAAAATAGACCTCTCAATTTAAATTCTTATACTGGATAAATATTTTTAATAAGGATTTAATTAAATTTTTTTATCAAAACCAAGAATTTAATTATAAATCTCCAAATATAAAATCTAATTAAAAATTTAGTAGAATTATAGTAATTAATTGCATGGTTGATAGACAATATATTATCGTTATTGTCCTTTTTTGAAACTCTTTTTAAGAAAAAAGTTCAACGTGTCCTCTAAAAAGTAATTTGGTCATAAAAATTTTGGGCAACATGTGCAAAATTCTAGATTTAAATCCCCTTGTCACTAATGAAGGAAGAAAAGAATCGATTTCAACCAAAAAAATAAAAACATCGATTAGGAAGTTCAAAACATGTGTTCTTGGAAGTATTAACAAAGTAAAATCTAGAAAGTTGAAAAACTTTCCCAAACAATGTGTTATCCACCATGCATCAAACAATTGAATTCAGCTACCTTGCTTACATGCATATCACGTTTTACGGTTTTCAAATCTAAATCCATTAAATTTGTCTCTAAGTACATATATCTGAAATTTGACTCTCACATTCTTCAAAAGCATCATGTATTCTCACAAATTTGGAAATCTCATCAGGCTCAGGCATTTTCCCATCTTGCTTCTGAATTACCAGTGTGATTATAGTTTCTCAATGTGATATAATTTTCCTTCCACAAAGGGTCCATGCATGATACTACAAACAATGGCTTTTTTGCGCAGTTCCATGCTCTCACAACACTTGTTAGCAAAGTGTCACAATATCCTCCCGCAAACTACAACAACAGCAATATCACACATCTTTTATATATTAAAGTTAAAAATGAAACATGCAATTATGCAAATAACTCTTTTTTAAGATGCATACATAACATAACAACTCAACTTTATACAAGTAATAAAGATAGACCATGCAAATAACTAAGGGTAACGATTCATGAGAATGTTATATAATTTGACATGTTTGATAAAATTATCATCTAATAGTTTTCAATTATTAACTTTACATGAAGATAATTTACACGAGTTTCTACCATAATTAATATATGTTAGACGCAAACATACATACCAACTTAACATTACATGATTCTTAGTAACTAGGCATTGAGGTAAAAACTATTTCTACCAAACACAGATAGTCGAAGCAAATTAGAATGCTAGCAACACTAGGGGACAGCATGAAGCGTGTCTCCGAATCAAAATCTTGATACAGGATTCCTGGTGAAGTCGAAACCAAAATCCAACCAAAACACTAGGAGAACACATATAGCACATTCATCTAAATTACATATAAAATCTGAAAATTGAGCAGCTTATTGATACCTTTCCAAGGGCATGTACAGATAATGGAGCAATGACCACGGCATCAGCCCACATACAAAGCTCAGCATGAAGGCATAGAACCTCTTTGTTCTCCCACAAGATCCACTGATCATCGTCCATATACACGGCCACCGCTTCGGCGTATGTTTTTCCCCTCACAATATCTGATGAGGCCATCACACTGAGTCTTGTTCTGCAAGGCACAATACAGGCCACAACTTTGGTTTGTACATATCTAACAAAATGTATAACATGATCATAAGACTTATGATGCATGAAAGAAAGATTAAAGAAAAGGAACCTAGATTCAATATCAACGGCGGGGATGACGCTTGGCTCTCCGCTGCGGTGGCCGCCTAAATGGAGCCCAGTGAACGCACTGAAAAGAATGAATCAGATTCGGTTACAGAATTTTTTCCGCACATCTTAAGCTCAAAAAATCTGAAAAAAAAAATTATGATTCACAGTGATCTTAAAGAGGGATTAATGTGTTAACAAGGGAATATGTATCAATCAAGTTGGTATCGCACACAATATTTCGAACACTATTTTCTAGCACCAACATCAATTCACACCAACTCTGTGTGGAGCACAGTTGAACCATGAACTTTTTCTGCACTCCCTGAAATCTATACACCATTTTTATCACGAAGAACACATTCATACTTGATTTTCTTAGAGTTAGGAAAAACACTTCCGTCACAATTAATTTTTACAAATTCAGTGTTCGGTTACCTCAATTTTGTGTTGATCATGTGAGGAAGAGGTTTCGAACCTATTCCCGCATTTGATGCAAACAAAACCAAATTTGAAATGCTCATTATCCGAATGAATTTGCAAGCCAATCTTCGTGGTGAAGGTGGCGTCACAGTTGACGCATTCAAACAATGCGGCTCCGTCTTCCACACCTCCACCTCCGTCTTCCACGCCTTGGTCTTCATCAGACATGCCAATCCGAGAGAGAGAAATAGAGAGATTTTGAAATTTGGAAGGTGAGTGAAAGGTACAGTCAGAGAGAATTCAGAGAGAGGAGAGAAAGCATGTGTGTATCACTGTATTGCAACAATCTGAATAACTGAATAGCCTAGAAGTTTCTGCTGAGTCAGCAGGGTCCACTAACTCTAACAGAAATTAGACTAACAAACTAACTGAGGCAGAGTAAGCAGCAGAGCAAGCTATTTGCTCAACCCCTAAAACTATTATATACATTGTATAAAACATAAATTATCTCTTCACTAGTATATCTTTATTCAAAAAATACAAAAGTGTTTTATCTAATTTTTTTTACTAAAATATTAAAAACTAATTTACTGTTTAAAATTTGTCGAAAAAAAAAAGTATTTGACTTGAAAATTTTTGAGAGACTAAAATGTCATAGAGAACAACATAGGCTTCTTCTAATTATTCTATAATTAAAATTTAAAACTCAAATTTCATAAAATCAATTGAGAAAAAAAAGAATAGTGTGTGGCCAGTGTGGAATAGGTTTGGTTGATTCTTAATAAAGAGAAATATTATATCAGTCGGTCCTATATAGAGATGTGAAAAGAACAGTAGTGTTCTGTATATATATACACACGCATATATATTCATTTTCTTACATATGATTCTCAGATTTTAGTTGCATAAGAAAAGAAAACAAGTAATGAATTCGCCTGTCCAAACACATGGTTTTGGTTTTTTGCACATTTTATTACTTTGCTTTAGCTTGAAGATAATCAAAGTTACTCCATTCTAATAATCTTATCTTCCAGCTTTTGGCTCTAACTTACTGCGGAAAAGTTAACATATGTACTATGTCATTAATTATTTTGGAAATTATACTTTGTGATGCATATGTGATACTAATGATATATGTGCAGCAATAAACTCTAGAACAAATACTAATTAACTATGATATGAAATTTTTTCTTTGTGCTTCATTTCCAAAAAGTTTCTATGTTTATATCACAAATTGACATACACCAACACCACCTCACTTATAATCCTTATTATGCCACAATTTTGTATATTTAGAGTTATGAAGGCTATTGCCCACCTTCTTTGTGGATAAAGGACAATATGTAAACATCATTATTCATTAGTGTTTAGTTAGATAGAAGATATTTTTAGCCGGGCCTAGCTAGTGTAGTTTTTTACTTTTTGTCATCATTTTAATTTGATTTTGCATTGGAAAAAAAAAAAG
>NC_029789.2:146616319-146617049 GCF_000816755.2 Arachis ipaensis | reverse complement strand
AAGAAAGAGATTCTATAATCTAACTTGTCAACGTCAAAATTTAAAAAATAAATCGAATGAACTTCTCAATTTTTTACCCAATTTTTCGATACAATAAGAGAGGAACTTTTTAACTTCAATTGTTCATACTATGGTTTTATTACGAAATCAAAAAGAAATTTTCAAACCTCTAAATCGTTCTATGCTAAGAATATCCTAGTTTATAAGATATTTATAACTTCTTATTAAATTAAAGAGAAAATTACACTCCTCTTCTCTAAGAGATGCTAAAATGACACTCTCCTCCCCTCTATTTGTAAAATATACACTCCCTTCCTTTATAACTTTTAAAAAAACCTCTTTTCTAATCCATTTTAAATTTTTTGTGTTAACTTTATCCGCTTTTTTAAGAAAAAAAATTATTTTTTACAAAAATACTCTTTAACAAAAATGTTATTTTTTGTGATTAAATTTTGTTTACTAAAATATATATTATTTTAATATTAAATTAAAAAAATCTTACCACTGTTATATATAACAATAAATATTAATAAATAATTTGTTTCATAGAACTATTTAAAATTATTAAAAACTTTATCAAAACTTAAAAATAAGTCGACATGGATAAATCCCAAATTTAAAAAATTAACATCTCATTCCTTCACATCTTTACAAAACAAGTTTCTTAATAATTAAAATATTATTAAAGGATATTTTAAGAAAAAATAATTTAATTATTAAAAATGAAAAA
>NC_029789.2:146609245-146616163 GCF_000816755.2 Arachis ipaensis | reverse complement strand
ATGGTTTAATTACTCTGCAGGTCCCTATAGTTTCACCGAATTTTCAATTAGGTCCCTATACTTTTTTTCTTTTCAATTGGGTCCCTATATATTATTTTTTTTTAATTTAGTCCTTGTTAACGTTAAACGTTAAAAAAATGTTAGTAAATTGTGAAATTACTTGTATACTCCTAGGGACCTAATTAAAAAGAAAAAAAAAGTATAGGGACCTAATTGAAAATTTAGAAAAATTATAAATATTCAATGAAAGATATTCCTATAATCCCTTTTATTTTATCACTATCATTCTTTTTCTTATTTATATACAAATTGTACCAAAATACCTTCTCTTTATTTTTTTAACTTTTAAAATACCTTATCTTAAGAATATACAAAAAAAAGTAATGAATAAAATGAAACAGAAATAGTAGTAATAAGTATAATATAAAATTTAATTTCCATCAGTCAAGTATTTATTATGACCAATATAATGAAAGAACTTGCATATGGCATATAGTAACAAGAACCATTGATAGAATAATAACTAAAATTGTTTACAAAAATTGAGTTCTATATAGTTCCTCAAACAAGAGAACCAATTTGACTGACAAAAACTCAAAAACAAGTATATTGAAAAAATAATTTTTCCTTATGGTAACAAGAACCATTAGAAAGAAATCCCTAAAGGCTGCTTGCTCTAGCATAAACAGATATTCCATCTCCCTTGAATATGATCTTTGCCAATGCAACTGATGCCAAGTGACGCACAGGCCGTCGAGCATTAAAAGTGAGCAGGGAATACAATGCATTCTTACAACGTCTTTGCCACAACAAAATATTTTCTTAGAAGATATGATAAATTGTAACATCAGAAAACATACTAAAATTTTTAATGGAAACACAAATCAACAACAACAAGTAATATCAAATGAATAGCACCAAACCTTAATTAAAAGCAAAATCTCAAAAGGTCTTTTGCTAATACCGTCACCGATTTTTCACATAAACTAAGACCATCAACTATTCCAGAAAAGGCATTTGCTACATCAGTTTTGGCTTTATTATCATATTCAACAGCTATTTCCTTTGCTTTATGAAGCTCCAGAACTAAACTCAATGCAAGAATCAAAAATTTTACATATTTAGTATCCTGTCCTTGATTCAAAATATTAGCACCACTGCTTTGAAGAAGCTGCAAAATATATGCAACGGATCCACTATTAAACTCATACTAGAGAATTGATGCAGGAATACCAGTCAGTGCAGCAATGAGTCTAAAATAACTATTATGGACTTAACAAAACTAATATATAACTCAAACTAAAATATGCTGCTTCCAATATTAAGAGTACTTTTTTATTTGTCTTATTTATTTATTTACTTTTTATGAAAGAAGAATACATCAAATAAAGAAAAGAATATTACAATCAGTAACACACATTGCTCATTGCTACAAAGATTTTGCCTCTTTTCTATCCCACAAAACCAGCAAATATGGTTAAGAAAAATTAATTGAAGCTTGCATAGCAGACCCAATAAAGGGATCCATGAGTAATCCACTAATCCTAACTCAAATTGGGGGCGCAAAGCATCATATAACATGATATGAAATCAGATATTAAGGCATGAAGTAACAAAAAAGATTTATCATGAGAAGCTTCACGTCTTCAATGGTGAATGATTTTTTATTTTTTTTTTTTATTCTTTTAAATATGGATTCACATGAATACCAAATAAGTTGTCACATGGTATATAAATATATTGATATATTGATATTGATTGTGTTATCTTTTATTTTTTCTTGTTCATTTAAATTGACAAAATATTTTGTACTAGTGATTAATTTATTATCTTTTTTGCAATATAAATTATATCTAAGAATTAATATTTAATTGTTATTAATATATTTTTGAAAATATGCATTTAACTTTTAATTTTAATTTTATATTTTTATTTAATTATGACCAGGTCAATCGGGTAAATCAGTGACTCACCGGTTGAACCAGTAACTTAGTAACCCAATTATATGACCAGGTTAATTACCGATTCGATTCTAATAACTATGCCTATAAAAGTTGATGACAAAGTAATGATAACAGAGCCAATTAAAAAGCATGTTGGATTAGGTGCTCAAACACTTGAATTATTGAGCAAAATATGACAATGGTTACTTTACTCCTGAATTAGGTGTATGTTCTGCACACTTTGAATTTGCATTTAATGAAAAGTAATGAAGAAAGATACAAAAGAATACTAACAACTTTGAGATGAACAAACAAAAAGAAAAGCACTAGAGAAAAGAAATTAAAGAAGGCTTTAAAAACTAAAAAGACCTTAATTAATATTTAACTAACTACTGTTTGAAGCTTTAGGAGCTGTCCAATAATTCTTCACAGCAAATAAAAGTTTCTCTCTTTCAAGAGGCCCATCTTCATGGTCAACAATTTGACTTTCCCAATTCAAACCGTTGACTATACTCTTTACTTTTACTAATATATCAACATCATCTCTGATTATTACACTTCCTTCTGGCCTAAGAATCCTATCCATTTCTAGCAGAATGTCTTCTAATTCACATCTGCAACATACAAGTAGGTTAATCAGAATTTAAACAGTACTTGAATCTGTTAGATTACTTCAAACAATGAGCCAAATTTCCAAGATCATTTGTTAAAAAGGGACAACCATGTGTTATATAGTGTATATGATATTGAATTGAATATATAAATACCTTTGGTTGTAAAGGCTGAAGACTGAATCAGCATGAATTAAATCATAAGTTCTAGGATAAGTGGACATTGCTTCACACCTGCAACATAAGTTTAGGCCACAAGCAATTTAGACAATGAAGAAGAGAACATTATGTTAAGGAGATAAGGAAAAAAATAATGTTGTGCTAACCAATTATGGTATGTTCCAATCAATCCCCTTTCATAAATTGCTCCAAGTGTGTCAACCTTGGCTTGAACAGGAACCACATTCATGACCCAAACAGGGTACTCAACAAGAGAAGCAGCAAATCCACCCAAGTAAGCATTCATGTCAAGAAGGTTTCTGTATCTCCCAGCTTTACCTAGCTGACTGTTAACTTTCTTGTAATATGATATCCTTTTCTTCCATAATTGATTGTCCTTTATGAAGGTTGAAGGTGTAACCCCTTTTATGGTCTCCATGTAAATCCTTGGTGGGGTGGCTGTTAGCCTCTCTGGCCAATTCTCCAATGCCCCTCCTGCAGTTTCATCATTGTCTGACACTTCTGGCAGACGACTCAAACATGTCTTCATGTCAGTGTACCTGAATACAAACAACTCACCAAAATAAATATACAAAACACTTAAGAAGTAAATCACTATTGCTATGCTGATGTATCATAAGATATCATAAGTGAACATGACATGACAGGAAGATAATAAGTGAAAATTACCATTTAACAGTTTGTAACTATGATCTTCATGTAAATACAACTTCATATGAGTATTCGGTCTGATATATTGCTAGTGAATATGATATGACATGAAAGTAACTAAGAATAAAGTAGAAGGTGGAAAATTGAAGCAACATACCATGCCTTGTCAGGGTTATCTTGTGGGTGGCAAAAAGGCCTACTATTTTGAGAGCATTTCAAATGGTGTTTGGGTTTCTGCCAAATAGCAATATCACCCTTCTCTACAAGCTTCTTCCAACATAGACTTTGAGCCACCTTCTCAATTTTGGTCTGCTCTTCATTCAGATCCTCCTTTGTTCTTTCCCAACCTCTCCAATATCTCTTCCAATTGATGGGTGGCCCGGATAGGATCCAATAGCCTCCGGGCCGCAGAATCCGATCAACTTCATTTAGATAAACCCCATCTAATTCAACATTTGAAGGGAAATTAAAAACAACACCACATAAAACAACATATCTTGAGACAGTTGTGTAACAAGTGATATATAATAATAAGGTACGAACCATATTGAGCCCATGGAATTAGGCAGCGAGAGCAATGTGCCATGTCAAAAGCTCTAGAGGGAAATGGGAGCCTCTTAGATGCAAGAACACCAATAATGGCGGGAACACCTCTTTCAAGAGCAAACTGAACTTGTGCTTCGTGTGTGTCTCTTGGTGCTATTGACATTGTTATTATGTCACGGGATAGAAGATATGCTCCCCAACTTGCAACCTGAACCAACCATGCATAATTGCATATGCTAAACACATTAACCTTAAGATTAAATCAACATTAATTATGCAATTAATCTAAATTTGTCAAGAAAGTTAGTATAACGTGGTTAGTGGTGACCGACTAGACAAATGCCTCGTTCGTGGCAAGAATAATACTTGCTGATTATTAAAATATTCACCCTTCACATGTAATAATTAATTTAGTCAAAAGTACAACTATTACTAGAAATTAGGAGTGTGGAATCCTATGGCTTAGGTGGTACAGTATTATAGTAACGCCAGCCAGGTTCATTTTTATTTTTTTTAGAGGGAAATAATAATTAGGTTCTGAATATTTTGATCATGGACTAATTAATTTTTTAAGAAAAAAATTATTAATTTAGTTTTTTACAATGCAAACGATAGATATATTATGTGATTCTATTAATTTGTTACGTAAAATTTAAAAGTGATATTTATATGTATCATTAATTAATGTGACATATCTATTTATGAAAGATAGTTACGTAAATAAATATTTTTGGAACGAAATTTCACCTATTTTAGTAAGATTCATAATAAATAAAAAAACAGTTGATAAAAAATTATATGAAAACTTAAAAAATAATAATATTTTACTATTTAAAAATATATCGTTTTCATGTTCACGACAATAAAATATCTACTATTATAAATAATAAAATATTTTTTTTCCAAAAGTTAATTAGGTCGAAGTTAAAATTTTTAAAAATTTAATTCTCACTTTATTTTTAAATAAGAGAAAAAAAAGGACGAATTTTTCAGTTAGGATTTCGATTTTATATTTTTTTCTAAAAGAGACCATTATGGATTGCACATTTCAAGGCAAAAACACTCCAATGGAAATAAAAAACAGTATCATATTCATAAGCCTTACATACTTTTGTGCTTCCATGTTCCTTGGCCATGGATGGCCCCAAATAATTAAGAAAAAAAATAGCTTAGACGAATAGTAGAAAGTAGGAAGTGCATGCCATGATGCATATTAAAGTAATATTTTTTTATATATTTTTTAATTTAAAAATTAAAAGTGAAAAATAGTAAAATACTATAAAAATATAACCTTAATTTTAATCAAAATTATATAAACACCTTAGTTACCGTAATTATACTTACTAGTTCAAAGGACATAACATAGTACTGGCGGAATATTTGGCTTTTTACATAAACCATGGGTATGAATGATTAACTTGTGTGCTTCGTTTTCATTTCTTTTTCCTGTGATATAATCTTTTTGAAAAACATACACAAAATCCATGCTGGCATGAATCATTATTCCCCTTATGGAAAGCCATGTCTTCAGAAGCCAGTTACTGTTTTGGATCCACTCATTCATGTCAATAAAATTAAAACTGGCAAGTCCTTGATATTTGTGTGAGAGAAAAAATAACAAATGAAATAACGCTCCATTGAAAATATTTTAAAAAATAGATAAGTTATTATTATAAGGGTGTCGATATGTACCCCACCGGCGGGTACCCAACCCGATCCGCAGCGGGTAAGGTAGGGTGCAGGTAGGCCTCAAAACAAACGCTACCAAAAAGATGATTAATAATGTTATGATAGAAAGCAAAATATGGACCCCAACATTATACTATATGTTATGGTCCTAATAACCAACCTTATTATTGAATATCACAAAGCACTCTCACCCGTGATAAATCCCACTTTCTAAGCTCATAATGCCACATGGAAAATAATGGCATGGGTTGAACCAAACTTTGTTCTAAGATATTTATAATAATACATACATGGCATCCCAATTTCTTCATCAAGAGGCTAATAAGAGTAGATCTTCTGTTTCTAGGTTCTCTAATTAATATAATTTGTTTAATTAATTTGTTCCTTAATGCTTCCTAATCCTCAAAATGCCGGGTTTGAATCACTCTCAGTGTCTTAGTTTCAAACTCTTAGTGCTCCATCCATCCATGGCACGATCACTTTGATTATTCCTTGTTTAGTTTACTTTTCAATCAAATGACTAATTAGTGTTTAAGATAATATTCTTGAGTGCTTATTCATATTATTATAAAATAATATTGAATCTTCCACGCATCAACTCAAACTTATCCAATCCAGAACTTTCCACATAATCTTATCTAATTTGGGTGGTTCTTAACTTGTGCTTCGTTATGGGTAAGGGTGGCAATATATACCCTACTCGTAGGTACTTAACCCGATCCCACCCGCTCGGATAAGGTTGTCAATCCGATTCGCAGCGAGTAGGGTAAGATACGGGTAGGGTTCTCGTGTGGGTCGAGTAGGGTGCGGGTTGAGTTTCAACCCTACCCGACCAACCCACACTCTATATATGTTTATATTATATACTTATATAAAAATATATTTTAAGTGGATGTTGAATGAAAGACCTCTCACTAAATGTAAAAGATTCTTAGCCACTAAAAGAAAATCATTAATTAATAATTTCATATTTTTTTACATAAAAATCAGTTCTATTTTAAATTATCATCAAATTATATAATAACGTTGTATATTTTTTGTAACTTGTGGGTAAAGTTGAGTATCCTCGGATTAAGAGCGGGTAGGGTTAGGATTAAGGTTAGGATATTTTCAACCTGTAGATAGGGTAGGGTATAATTTATATAAAAATCTCAACATAGGATTAGGGTTGGATCTAAACCCTACTCTATCCTACTCATTACTACCCCTTTATATAAACTTATTTAAATTAGATCTATATGTAAAACCTTGCAGAAATCTATTTGTTACGTCAAATTCTTAAATAAAAATTAGATTCA
>NC_029789.2:146607960-146609186 GCF_000816755.2 Arachis ipaensis | reverse complement strand
CCGGGTGAAGACAAACCGAACGCCCTCAGAATTTGAATTTTGGAATCTATATAGCATTTAGTATTTGAAATATATTTTTAATTTTTAGTCAAATAATCCGTTCATAGTCCCTTCCCTTAAGTTCCAAAAATAGTGAGGAAAACTGGAAAACGTTACAGTCTCAAGTTGAAGACCATGACCCTTTCCTTTTCACAGTAAAATGCAGTAAAAGCCCCATTCAGTCCCAACTAAATTCTCTCCTACCTCCTTTCAGACCTCATTTTATTTTTTTTATTGTTTTAATAACAATATATATTTATAAGAAAGGAAATCTTTTGCAACTATATAAAGTAAAGTGTTGGTAACAAAAATTAATATGTACATTGAATTTCAAACTCATTTCTTATTTTGACAATGTATAATATATACGCGTGTTTCCCATTTTATTACCTCAAATCCGCATAATTATCTTCTACCTATGTATCAAAAGTCTATCTAATCTTTTTTTGGTGGAATTGCCGTAAGCTTTGGCTGAAATTGATGATGAAAAAAAAAAAGGAGAATTTTAAATAGTTTTTTAATTAAAATAAAAAATTGTTTTCTATCCTATAAATAAAAAGAACAAGAAAATGAAAGTAAATATATAGAGATAAAAACAAGACAAGTTTCCTTTTCTTGTTCGAAAATGTTTTTCTCACCATGATTCATGAAAAAACGTATTTTTCTTTTAGAAAAAGTTAAAAGTAAAAAAGGGTAGCGTGTACGTACCCCACAGCCAGTATCAACGGCGGTGCGAACGGAACCATGTTTGAGATCAATCAACTTTCCAATGTCGTCAATGTACTTATCGGCGCCGTTGGGGAACATGGTGCCGCCGCCGGGGAACCTGAACTTGTCGCCGTCGTAACGGATCCAGTTCTGAACGGCCTTCTCCACCGTGAGCTCTCTGTGAGGCACGTTGGCGTACCATGCCACGTCCCTGCTCGAGGGCCATGGAAACGGGTTCTTGTAACCGTGCGGCGCCGGAATGCGACACTTCAAGACTTCCTTCTTCGAAGGGCAGTGTCTCTCTCTGTAAATCATCTTGTCACGGGGGAAGCGGAGAGAGCGAGTGTGGTCCTCGCAGGGGGTGTATTCGCTGAGCTTCACTGGGCATGACGGGTAGTGTTTCGAGGTGGCGGCGGCGGCGGTTGTGGTGGTTGTGGGGAAGGTGGCGTTGTGGTGGGAGGTGAAGTCTAGGTGGGTGG
>NC_029789.2:146607576-146607882 GCF_000816755.2 Arachis ipaensis | reverse complement strand
GAAGAGGTAGGAGATGATGCAGAGGAGTGCTACGAGGGTGTAGAGGTTGGTCTTCTTGCAGGTGGTGGTGGTGGTGTGTTTGGAAGGTTTTGAGGTTGGGTGGTAGGACGGTGGCGTGGAGTCACCGCCGGCCATGGTGGTGGAGATATATGTATGTGTATTAATGTGCGTGTTAGCGTATTACTAACTTACTCTTTATATTGGGAGCAAATGGAGATTTGGGGAAAAAGAATAATATATACAAGGGAAATCATAAAATATTAAATACTATTTTTTTATTTCTATTTTTGTTAATATTATCTTATA
>NC_029789.2:146601524-146607509 GCF_000816755.2 Arachis ipaensis | reverse complement strand
AACAGTTGATTTCTATTAATATATATTATATATATTTTTTATAATTCAGATCAACGGTTAAAACAACTGGTACACCGGTATTCCTGGTGTACTTGAAATGTTTCCTATTTTATATAATTTTTTTCGTTGTATATTTGTATTGGATTAGAAGTAACAATAGCTAACTAATTTGAGTTGGTTGAGTAGTCAACTCACTCGTCTATTTAAGTAAGTGTTATTTCGTGACAAATTAATTTTTGACCATTACAGATCGAAAGATAATGTAAGAAACCCAAAAAAAAGTAACAATAACTAATTTAAGACTTATTATACTTTTTTCTAATGTAATATATTAGTAGATTAAAGAATTTATTTTTCTTTTTCAAAGATAGAAAAATTTGAACCTACAATCTCTAAGCAATATTCTAAAAACTGGTTTGAACCGACCGATCGAACCGGAAATTATTAACAAATATGGTTCGAATAGAAGACAAAATCGCCAAATTTAATAATCGAAGTTAAACCGTCGGATTGGCCGAAAACCGATTGGTCGAATCGAACCGTGATTCGGTCGGTTTTTTTAAATTTTGCAAAAAACGTTGCGTTTTGCCCACAGATCCAGAAAGTCAGAAACGAACCCTAGCCTTCAGTCTTCAATTCACTCAGACACCACTCTCGAGCCTCCACCCTGCAGCCATCCACTCTCACCTCTCGCACTCAGTGGCCATGCATGCAGTCCCCACCTCGAGCTTCCGGCGCAACCTCCGTCCAGCCACCGCCACCGTCGCAACACCTCTGTCGAAGTCACTCACCGTCGCAAGTTTGTGGAGCCAGCTTGGAGCTTCGCGCAACCCTTTCCGTCGCGAAGTCAGCCGTGGAAATCGCAGCCACCGCCACCACTCCTTGCCGTCGCACAGTGTCGTCCTGAGTGACCTGAAGCCCTTGCCCTTGTCTCGAGCCCCATTCCTGATTCCTCAGTCTCATACATACTCTCATTATTTCTCCCCAAAACACAACCCTAGCCTCCATCGCTCCCCCGTTGGTCGCATTGTCGCCGCCTGGTTCGTCGTGATCGTTCTTCAATCCTCCTATTTCGTGGTGTTCAAAGGCCCTTCCATTCCCCCAACGCCAATCCTCCTACTGATTAATGATAAATTGATACTGGTTTGTACATGCTTTTATTTTTTTCTGCTGTTAAATTTTGTTAAAGACCCCCCCCCCCCCCCTCTCGAGCCCCATTCCTGATTCCTCAGTCTCGTACATACTCTCATTATTTCTCCCCAAAATACAACCCTAGCCTCCATCGCGCCGCCGTTGGTTACACTGTCGCCGCCTGGTTCGTCGTGGTCGTTCTTCAATCCTCCTGTTTTGTCGTGCTCGAAGGCCCTTCCATTCCCCCAATGCCAATCCTCCTACTGATTGATGATAAATTGATACCGATAAATTGTTACTGGTTTGTACATGCTTTTATTTTTTTCTGTTGTTAAATTTTGTTAAAGTTTCTTGATGATAAATTTTGTGCTCATTGCCTAAAGGAATACTTGTATCACATAGCTCACTACTATTGCCTGCTGTTCGTGTTTATTTTTTAGTTCATAAATTATCAAATTATATTGATTATTGAATGGCTCTGCTCACTACTGCTATGCTGTGTTGTACTCTGATTTGTGTCTTCTTCGCTACTATGCTGTGTTTTTTGGCTCTGTTATTCACTGCTGAGCATTTTTGTGTTTAATTAAGTCAATTAAAACTATGCTTTGGGCTTAATTGTTCTTATATTGTTAAGTTAGTTAATTCAGCATATGTTCTGCTATGCTGTTGTTGTGCTGATGTTTTGTGTTTTGTGATTTCTTTGCGTAGTGATGTGCTGCTAGAAACTGAATTACTGCTATTTGGTGTGTGTTTGTGTTGGTTTTACTGTTTTGTGATTTAATTATGCTTAGATGGTGACTGTCTTTATGATTATTTATTTCAGTTATGTAGGATTTTGTGATTTCTTTTTGCATAGTGATGTGCTGCTGGAGATTGAATTGCTATTTTGTGTTTGTGTTTTACTGTTTTAACACAAACACAAATTTTAATAACAGTTCACACATATATCCATATTTGTTAAATTTTTGAAACTTGACAAGTTTGAGGTCTTTGTGGATTCCCTGGATTGTAATTTTTTTTTTGTGGATGATAAATTATAAAACTGGTGAACAGATATATACTATATTACGGAATCAATAAGCAAACTGAAAGCAGGAGGATATATATTATTCCATTCCTTAATTTATGACTCCATCCAGAATTAATGGTATGCAGCATTAGTATCAATAACATTGTGATTTATGGCAGATTTTGATGATTGATAATAAATTTGGATTTTGGCATTTTATGTTTTTGTTGTTTTTTTTTTTTTGTTATTTGACTTTTGAGTTTGTACTTGAATGAGATCATAACATATGTAGTAATGTAGTACTTTAATTTGGATGATATTTTTTAAGGTTTATATTAGACTATAATTATGTTTTAATGTGTTTATTTATTATTTTATTATAAAACGATTTTTTCGGTTCAACTACGATCAAACCAATTGAACTAATAAACCAATAATTAAAGCGGTTCGATGACCGGTTCGATTTTCAGAACCTTACCTCTAAGTGAGGATGGGAATAAAAGAATTTATAATTATATGACGGTAAAATAATACATGTATAACCATTTAAACAATAATAACACATTTTTTTAATTTTTTTTCTTCTCTACGTCTTTATTCACAACTTTTTAAATAATGTTACATTTTAACATTTTATTAGTTTGCTTTCTTTTCATTTTTACATGGGAATGATTAAACATATTAAACAAAATTAAGATACTATTACACTTATGTTTAATTTTTATTAATTAACGGAAACTATTCTAACATGATATATAACCTAGTCAAAATATATGAATTGTATTTTTTTTATTAAAATTAGGGGTGTGCATGAGCCGGGTGAAACCGGGTTTGGTGTGACCCAGACCCGACCCGAAACATATACCGGGCCTATTTTTAAGACCCGAACCCGACCCTAGACCCGATAAAACCTATACACTTTCGGGCCACGATTATACCGGGTGAAAACCGGGCCGTTAACATTATATTACCTTGATACCTTCTTGTAAGTTAGCATGTAAAAATATCCAAATTTTCAAGACTCCAATCATTATTTGACATGGTAAAATTCACTTAGAAATATATACTAAGAACCAACTCTTCTCTAAAATTAAAGCATAACGATAATCAATACTAATATTGCCTAATAACACCAAATATTTAAATCAATACAAATAACACAAGATTATGCATTAGTCTAAAGTCTTATGCATTTTAAACATAAAATATTAACTTATATTCTTATATATAATGACTAATAACACAAAATATTAAAGCTTACAACACTTAAATTTCACATAATAATAGCCATCATCCATCACTAATAACACAAAATATTAATTATATATGATGACTGGGCCACCGGGCCGATTTCGGGTGACCCGAGCTATGGCCCGGACTCGACCCGAAATTATGACTTGGTCTATTTTTGAGACCCATACCCGGCCCTAGACCCGATGAAATCATACCAAATTAGCCCCTAAAGTGTTCGGGACCGGACCGGATCTTCGGGCCGGGCCGAGCCATGCACACCCCTAATTAAAATTACATTGTCTTCACTGACGATGGTTTTAATTTTACTTCAAATAGTTTTTCAAATTTATATATCTAGCAATTAAATACTTAATACAAGATTTAAAACAACTAAATAAAATTAGATAGTCCAATTTTCACAGTTTAATTTATTTTATTTTATTTATTTTAGGTTTAATTAAGATTTGACCCATTTTTATTTTAGTAAACTTATGAGTTAGGATTTTAAACTGTGACCTTGAAACAAGCTTAATTCGACACCCTGTCAAAATATACCAAAAATTGAGTGAAACAACATAAAAATTACAATTTTCAGAGTATCCCTTTCATGTATATCTGCTTTGGTAGCTCCTCTTTCTATGTTTTTTTCTTAACTAGTATATAAAAATTGTAACTAAGAGGCACCGATCCTAAAAAAAAAACAAAAAGATAAAGGGAGGTGATACGAATTCTATGGGATAAATAGAGAACTGTCATATGTCAATTGGTCCAATTACAAGAGCAATAACTAAGAATAAAAGAAGATTTTTCAAATATGGCTAAATCATTTGTTCAAGAGATGCCTCAAGAATTGGGTAAGACAATAATTAACAATTATGGAAAGTCAAACATCCTACTATTTGCAAGATGTATTGAAGACTATCGTTAGTCAAGATGAATTAAATACGCTTCACTTTCTCAGTATTTATTTTATGTTTATTTTATTTTAATTTGTTTTGTTTGTTTTAGGCCCAGTTGTGGTTTAGCCTATTTTTATTTTAGTGAATTTTTGAGTTAGGGTTTTAAACTGCGGTCTTGATACAAGCTCAATTCGACACCCTGTTAAAACATACCAAAAATCGAATGAAACAAAATATAAATTACAATTCCCAGAGAATCCCTTTCATATATATCTACTTTGGTAGCTCCCCTTTCTATTTTTTTTCTTAACTAGTATATAAAACTTAAAACTAAGAGGCTCCAATCCTAGAGAAATTAAAAAAAATAAAGGAAGATGAAACAAATTCAATGGGACAAACTGAGAATTATCTTATGCCAATTGGTCCTTACAAGAGCAACAACTAAGAGAATAAAAGAAGGTTTTCGAACATGGCTAAATCATCTGTTCAGGAGATGTATCAAAAATTAGGCAAGACAATTATTAATGATGATGGAAAGTCAAACATCTTACTATTTACAAGATGTATTGAAAACTCTCATTAGTCAAGATGAATTAAATATGCATCACTTTCTTAGTATTTATTTTATATCTTTTTTTTTAGTTTGTTTTGTTTATTTTAGGTCCAGTTGTAATTTGGCCTATTTTTATTTTAGTGAACTTATGAGGTAGGATTTTAAACTGCGACCTTGATACAAGCTTGATTCGACACCCTGTCAAAATATACCAAAAATTGAGTGAAACAACATAAAAATTACAATTTTTAGAGTATCCCTTTCATGTATATCTGCTTTGGTAGCTCCCCTTTCTATGTTTTTTCTTAACTAATATATAAAAATTGTAACTAAGAGGCACCGATCCCAGAAAAATAAAAAAAATAAAAGGAGGTGATACGAGCTCTATGTGACAAATTGAGAACTGTCATATATCAATTGGTCGAATTACAAGAGCAACAACTACGAGAATAAAAGAAGATTTTTCAAACATGGCTAAATTATTTGTTCAGGAGATGCATCAAGAATCTTGTAGCTTGTAGTCACTTTTTTTTTTTGATAAATCAATTTTTTTTTTATTTTTTTTGAAAAATTTAGGTGTGAATAAAAAAAGTAGAGTAATTTTCTTAACTGTTGCATCAAAAAATCATATTGAGATAAACACTTTTCTTTCTTTAATTTTCATCTTATTTTGGTTTTGTTCTTTATCAAAGAAAAAAATAAAATAAAATGAAAGGTGAAAACAACATTAGAATTTTGTTTATGTATTGGTTTAATTACTCTGTTGGTCCCTATAGTTTCGCGAAATTTTCAATTAGGTCCATATATATTTTTTTTTCTTTCAAGCAGGTTTCTGCACCAAATTTTTTTCAATTAGATCCCTCTTGCTAGTAATTGGCTTAATTGTATAGGAACTAAACTAAAAAAAATTTAGTGCAGGAACTTAAATAAAAGGAAAAACAAGTATAGAGACTCAATTGAAAAAAATTTTGATACAGAGACCCAATTAAAAAAATATATATATGGACCTAATTGAAAATTTTGCGAAACTATCAGCACTAACAGAATAATTAAACCTTATGTACTTATATAATGTTGAAAAATAATTCGAGTGTTAATACTTAACACCAGTATAATATTTTTTATTCTTTTTTTTTTTAATAAAAAGATATTTAGTTTTC
>NC_029789.2:146597745-146601514 GCF_000816755.2 Arachis ipaensis | reverse complement strand
TACTTTTCTAAAAATAATTTAATAAAAGAATTATATTTCTTTTATCTCGAATCTTCACCGTCTTTCACCCCGCCAATTTCAAGATCAATGTCTCTGATGGTGATTCACCTCCATCTCAAATGCCAAGATAGGTCTATGCACATTGTGCTGTGGTCAGTTGATTGTTGATTCAATCACTAAGAAGCGGTAAGTTCAGAATTTTAAAATCATAGCAACATTCTCTAAAATAATCCTACGTAAAAAATAAAACGTGGCGTCACCTTTTAATTAGTGCCTCCAGTAAAATTTTAAGAATTTGATTATTGCGTTGAATGGCTGCTTTAATGATTCAGTAGTCTAATTTTTTTGGTGATTGATTTAGTAGTCTAATTGAGATTGAAAATATTTCTAAAAATGAATATATATTTAATTAATTCTATGTGCAAGGAATGGTGAAACATAAGAGAATAATGGGATAAAAAAAATAAAAATAAATGATAGCAACTTAGGAAGCTGCCTAAAAAGCACCTCAATTAATCATCCAAAGTAAGAAGATTTTAACTAATCATACTATTATATATTTATATTCTACCCCACAATTTAAAGAAAAAGTTACCAAATCTACTACACATTTAATAATTAAGCGTGTTTCTTTGGAATGAAGTATAAAGCCCCATAGAACTTGGCTTAGAGCATGAAAATGTGAGATAATACACTTAGGCCAATTAAATGTTTATATATATACATAAAAAATATATCTAGTAAAAATAAATTTTATATATGAAATATGAGAATGTAATTATAATTGTTACATTAAATTTAATGACAAGATAATACGATATTTTTCTTGTATGTTGTAGTATGTTATTGGTGAGATGATACATATATAATGGGTTTGAATAATTTTATTGTGATTGAGTTGGTATTTTTTTATTTATGTGTCTTTTCTTTTGTAATTATGTTCAATGTTTTTCTTATGAGTTATAGTATATTGTTGGTGAGGTAATACATGTATGATGAATTTGAATAATTTTATTGTGATTGAGTTGGTACTATCATGTGGTAATTATTGTGAATTTGAGACTCATATAATACTTGATCTGTCCTTGATGACAATATCAAAAGGGATGATAGGTCACATGTCAAAATATAACTTTGAATTACACATTCAATATTCACGTAATTATACTCATCTTAGACATTCTCTACATATTATTAAAACTTGTTAATTTCTTATGCTAATAATAAAGAGAAGGTCAGAAGGGTACGGGTATGTGAGCAAGTGAGATATGAAATGGAGAATGCGAGGGGACCACTTCTAGAGAAAATAGAATGCAAGTGGGTGTTGCCTAATCGGTGACTTTCAGATTTCTTTTAATTTTTAAGTAAACAATTGCGTATATATACTAATATGGTTTTTAAATCTATCTTTAGATTGAACAATTCCTCGAAAGTAATTGGTTAAGGATTCGATTAAAATTTATTGGGTGTATAGAAAACAATACGTTGAGAAAAATATTCTTACTTAACAGCTTTCTTTTCAGAATTTTTTTTAAATAAATAATTTAAATATTTTATTTACGAATATAAATAATTTAAATATAATTTATGATTTTATATTTTATTATTTATCTTATTTATAATATAAATAAATTAAAGTTGGTGTACAAGAAATATTTCACAAATTTTTGACAAATGATAATGTCGAAGATAATAATAAGGATCATGTTCAGATTGATTTTTGTTGCTTTTATTGTTTGAGTACTATTTTCTGTCGCTCCATTTTAATTGTGTTGAGCTCGTTTGTTCAAAAAAAATTAATTATACACATATTTAGTTTATATTATAAACGAAATAAGACACTTACATCTATGAATATATCAAAAGTATAATGTAAACACATGTTTGTAACATAACTTATTTCATTTAGACAGTAAATAAGATATATACATAATTCATTTACATTTTAAATAAGATAAGTTTAAATCAAGTCTATATAAGAAGTCGTTTACAACGTTTCTCATTTGTTACTTTCAACACTATGTCACTTTTTTTCTTTTTTTTTTTCAATATATTTGAGTTAGTTGCATATTAAAGTATGTGCAGATGTATGAGGAGACGACATCAACTGACTTAACACGACGTGACATATTGCTGGAGCGATTAATTTTGAGATTATTGTTGCTATTTTCATTTTTTAATAAAAAATCCTAGAGTTATTATAGTTAAAGTAGTTTGATTGCTTTATGATTGTAAGATACATAATTTAAAATAGATATTGTGTTAGTTACATGATATAGGATAGGTTAATTGTTAGTTTAGTTTTTATTAGTTGTTGGTATTTATTTTTGGTAATCTGTTTTACTAAATATTGGTTAGAATTTTTTTAATAAATAGTTTAAATATTTTATTTAAAAATCTCATTTAATTTATTTTTTATTTTAACAGCTTTTACTTTTTAAGTGAGTTAGCCACACTCTTATATCACCGAATGCCATTTTTCTTTACTTCAGAAAGATTGATTTTGGCAGCACGGTGCAGTTCAAAAACTTTGTATTTCACAATTTTTTGATTTATGTATTCATGGAGTGTTGATATTCGGAAATCCATACTTTGTTCATGTCTTGAAGTGATACCATTTAAACAGAAATAGAGACATTTACATTTGTAATAAAAAAAATTTTAAAAATACATAAAAGAACATCCATTTAGTGCATGTTTGGGCGTTATTATTTTGTTAAAAAAAAATCTTTTTTCAATGAAAAAATATCTTTTTTTATTTTTTAACGTGTTTGGCAAATTTCTAATAGTAAAAGTAAAAGCACTAGTAAAATCAAAAAAAGATCTTTTTTGAGAAGTTGTAATTTACATCTTTTTTTAAAAGATCTTTTTTCCTTAAAAAAAAGATGTTTTTCATATAATAAATGAACAAAAAAGTACTTTTATACTGTTATACCCAAACATAATTGATAGATAAAAAGACCTTTTTACATGAGATATCCAAACATAAAATTACTTTTACTTCTCTATAAGATCTTTTAAAAAAAGATAATTAAAAAAAAAGATCTTTTTTTAAAAGTTCACCCAAACAAACCCTTAGTATGAAAAAGAAACATTATAATACTTAGCAAAAAAAAACATCCATATATATTAACTCGTAGAGATTTTGGATTCATCCAAAGATATTTAGCTAATTTTTAGCTAATACCTTTTTGGTTCCTAGCATTGCTCTAAATAATATAAAAATGATTAATTTTATTATGTGAGATAACTCTCTCTCTTTCTCATATTAAGTTTTTAACCAAAAACTAATTGCTTAGTGTTTTCACTGAGATTATCAACTACTATGAAATTCTATTGTTGGCTATTCATTCTTGTAACAAAAACAATGATCCTAGTAGTTGTTATTCAACATATTTTTGGGTATTCATAATGAGATTTAGAAAAATTATACTCTGTACGATAAACACAACTTGTTAATAAGATAAGTTATATATAGATTCACGCTCATATTTAAAAATCATATCAAACTCAATTTATATAGTTATACTAAAACAGGGACTTTAGATTAACAAGTAAGCTAAATCCAAATAGTTGTTGTTAATAGCCAAAATTTTCTACTTTTCTTCATGAATGAGTAAAGAGCTTACAGTAGTAGTGAAGTCAAACTCTAATCTTCGAAAATCCTTTAAATGCAGTGAAATTACTATTGAATGAAGTACATTAACAATATAATGGACTTATATATATATATGATCCCTTATAATTAATTATATCCATCCCCCTCTAA
>NC_029789.2:146596467-146597327 GCF_000816755.2 Arachis ipaensis | reverse complement strand
AATAAAACATTATACAAAATAATATTATTTACGTAGAATGCACCAAATAAATTGGTCCAGTACATATTGTCCTGGAAAAATAATCCCCTGTAACGACCTTTGGCCTAAAAGAAAAAAGTGTCACATGATCCTCTAATATATTATAACAAATCAGATTGGTTCAATTGGTTTATATGTTTGACCTGCTTTATCAAAATTTTAATCGTTTTACTGCAATTAATTTATAGTTTGAATCGATTAAATAATTGATTTAATTTTCAGAGTTATAATCATTTTTATGCATCTTTTTATTAATTTAAATTTTTGAGAGAAATAATATCATAATAACATGATATTAAAATTTTTATAATAAAAAAATATAGATTTTTATCTTTGTTGAATTTAAAAAAGACATAAGACGAATTAAAAAAATATTTATGTAAAGATTCACACAAAACCCAAAATCAATTTTTGTGAGAAGAGAAGTATTAGAAATAAAGAAATATTCAATATTCATTAAAATTTTTTATTTTTTATCATTATTTTTAGTCATTAATTTAATTTTTTTAATATAATAATCCAACAACATATTTTTAGTCCACACTTTTAAATGTTTCGCAGCGATTTAAAATCGCTGCAAATCCCTAAATCAACCGCCGCTAGCCCGCTATTCAGTGCAGTCTCGGAGATAAGTGTTTTGGCGAAGTTAAACGTATAATGTGCTACTTACTTGCTGTATTTTATTTTAGTTGTGCATAGGAATAGGATCTTGAGTAATATGGTCGAGTTTGCACTATGGATCTTCAACGTCTGGCTTTAGTAATCTCTTAGTTGACTTGGACTAAATTAAACAACTGCTACTTCTATATATGGGGTAAAAT
>NC_029789.2:146595694-146596412 GCF_000816755.2 Arachis ipaensis | reverse complement strand
ATAGAATATTACTTGTCAAAGATTAAAAAAACAAACATAAAATTGCCATCCCTAAATAAATTACTATTTGTTTTAAAAGTATTAATTGTCTAATAAAATAGCATATATACAAATTAATGGAGGCATGCATTTCGAAGCAAATTCCAAAACTTAGATCTAGGAAGGTGGAGTGCCTCAAATTGCCGTTGTCTCCAAGCACTAAATTAGTTATTCAATCCACATACGTTTACGAATATCTAGGGTTATTTATTTATTTTTTTTAACTTGTCAAACCAAAAGGTATCTATATTAACTTACTACAATATTATTTTTATGAATTAAAAATGGTAATAAAGATATATTTATGATAATTATTAGTAAAATCATATTCTTAATTAATTAACCATTTATGGACTTTTTAGGATTTGACAAAGTGGCAAACGGATAATTAAGACACTCATTAAGAATTAAATCTAAAACATTTTGATGTTTGCGTGTAGGGTATATGCTACTATTATAGCATTTTGAGATCACTTGCACGATTTTCTTTTTCTATAATTATAATGATGATAATAATGATAATTAAATGTCAGCATTTCTATTTTTATGGAGATGACGCCACGACCTTGTGTTATGTATGTTACTATATTTATGTGACACATCTTTGTTGAATATGAAAGTATTAAAGGTCCGTTTGATTTTAACAAATAGGATAAAATACCGAGAATAATATATAAAT
>NC_029789.2:146581523-146595274 GCF_000816755.2 Arachis ipaensis | reverse complement strand
ATAATTTATTAAAATAAATTGTATTTTTTCATATAATATTTTTATAACATAAAATATACTAATTTAATATTTTAAGATATAATATATTTATTCGTATCTTATTTATTAAATACGATTTTGTGTTTTTATATTCAAATCTTGTCATGGTATACAAACCAGCCTTGTTACGTCCATATCTGACATGCATGAAGCACACATGTGTCATGTGTCAATGAAGTCACGGGCGGCATTGTCTTGTCCCCTTCCCTACAATCTTATTTATATGTAAAGTATTTTTTGTGAGGACACTACTAATGTTGAAAGGAAAGAAAAAGAAACGTATCGAAGAGGAAAAACAAATTAAATCAATCAAATTTTGCATCTATTGAACAAAGATCACGTAGTTCTAAACACTAGTTTCAAGTATACATAACAATTTTTTTTGGTTTGTTTATATTAACCTTCTAATAAATTAAAGAAAAATTTTATGGTGCCTATAAAGCTTATGTCCGATTTATCTAAAAAGTAGGAGATGAAAGGGTGAATCTATCTCACCATTTATATTTGTATCAAGTAGTTGAAAAATTAAACATGTGAAAAGACACCTAAATTAAAAAGTATATAAGTTTTATTTTAGAATTCAAATAGTAAAGAATAATTTAATTTTGACATTCTAAAAGCTTAAGTAAAAAATTCAACCTTATAAAATCAAATTTATTCATAGTTTATAACACATCATTTTTACAACGCATGTTCATCCTTCCATCACATCTTCCAATAATCACTTTAATTTCCTTCGTCACAAAAAAAAAATGTAGGGGCTCAACTTCATGTGACTATATATGAAAAATTAAGATGGAGAATGTTACGTGTATATATACACACACAAAATAACTTCAACATGGTATATAAAATCAATGAGTTAGTTAAAACGCTAGAATATTTTGAAGTTGTTGTTAGTAACTACTAACTAACTAGGAAGTACTGCACTCTTCTTACAAACTAAAATAGATAGAAAGAATTAACGAATTAAATCTCAAAATGGTCTTTGAGATTGGCGCCATGCACGTTTTTGAGATTTTAATTGCACCAGTTACGTATCTGAGATTGAAAAAAGTGTACCATATTAGTCCTTGACTCATTTTTTATTAACGACGTGATGACATAACTTGATGGACTGTAAGTGACACGTGTCACTCTATAATTTGGTCACGTGTAATGATATAATGATGTGGTGACTAGTGACACGTGGCATGCTGATGTGGATGGTTGTGCCACATGTCACAATGTTATTTGGCCACATGTCCGTTTGTGCCACGTGTCACAACAGTATTCGTCCACGTGTTGTCCATTATGTCATCATTATAGATGCACCAAATTAGTCCCTCACTTTGCATTAAGTGACTCATTTTAGTCTCTAAAATTGAATGTCGTGCACCAAACTAGTCCTTTCACCAATTTTTTCTCATTTTTTAAAATTTAAAATTTTCAATATCTTTTCTATTTTTCATATATTGTTTAAATACAAGTGCTTTCATAAAAAATTTTAAGATTTTAGTTTTAATTATATAATTTTTTTTAATAATTTAACATTGGTAAATTTTATAACATATAAGTATGTTATTATAAAAAAATAATTATATGATTATTAGACACATTTTTTTCATAAAAGACGTGTTTTTAACAAGAAATCAATAATTAAAATAAACGTCTTTTTTTGTTCTTATGAAATACACGTTTTCGTTATGTGTAAATGAGCTAGATTGAATGCACTTCAAACATCCTCGCTACCATCTCCGGCCTCTGCAGTCTAGACAAAAAAGGTCGAAGATGGTAATGAGGGAAGTTTGAAATGTTTTTATGTCAACTCCAAAACGGCAGTTAGGAATATCCACAAGAGAAAAAAATATTTTATAAAAGCACTAAAAGAGGTCAGAGATGGTAGTGAAAGTGCTTGAAATGCCTTCACGGCTTCACGTCAACTCTAAGTCGGTGGTTAGGGTATTCGCAAGAGAAAAAATATTTTATAAAAGCACTTTTATTTGATTAACATGTGAAAAAATAGAATTGAAATTAATGCATTAAAAAATATTGAGAATTTTGAATTTATAGAAAAAATGAGAAAAAACTGGTAAAAGGACTAATTTAGTGCACGACATTCAATTTCAGGGACTAAAATGAGTCATTTAATGCAAAGTGAGTGACTAATTTGGTGCATCTATAATGATGACATAATGGACGACACGTGGACAAATACTCTTGTGACACGTGGCACAACCATCCACATCAGCATGCCACGTGTCACTGGTAACCACATCATCATATCATTACACATGGCCAAATCATAGAGTGACACATGTCACTTACAGTTTATATCATCAAACCATGTCATCACGTCATTAATGAAAAATAGATTAGAGACTAATATGGTGCACTTTTATCAATATAAAAGACGTACATAGTACAATTGGAATTTCAAGAGCAATTTCAGTGCACAGGCCCATCTCAGGACCAGTTTGAAATTTAACTCAAGAATTAACACATGAATAATCATGTGTAACATAAATTATAAATACATTACAATATTATAAATTTATAATAACTGCACACATATAGAAGATATCATGTAACGTATATTTAAACATAGTATATATAGCATAATTGCTAATAGAAACCCATCATTCTCCAAGCTACAAAGTGAGTTATGAATTAAACAAAGGTGTTATGAGAAAAAGCAATAATTATAAGTTGGTTGCACTGTGGTGGCTTATGCTTGTTTTCATGGCTACTTCACCATGTATTGTACTATGTAACAAAGTTGTTTACATTAGGAAAGGTGTCATGGGCAGGGACATTGCCAGGTGTTCTCCGTTTGATCCCGGTTGCCGTCGACGTCTCCGTCCAATCAGACCCTACCGCCGTGGCTGCAGCCACATTTTGCGTTGTAGGACTGAGCATGATAAAGATAATTCATTTTTTCTATAATAAGAATAATTTTGTGGATCAACCCACCTCATTTGATGCATGAGGCAATCTTGTTTTGTTTGGAGGTTGATTGATTAAATCATCAAGAACTAAAATGGTGTGTGCTTCGGATTAATTTAAGTTGCTTAAGATTTTGAATGGAGTTGAAAATCATCAATGTTGCACATTTTTGGTACCTATACTAGAGTATGAAAATAGTGTAATGTAAATTGCAACTTTATTTGTGAAAGTTAATTTGTAATGTTCTAGTGACTTAGGTAAATATATGCATGTACTCAAATTTTAAATAAAATACTCTACATAATCAATAATAATTTAAAAATAAAAGAAAATATTTTATTTCATACAAAATAATTAAAAAATATATTTTGTGAGAATAAAATATATTTCGTAACATCTTTTTAAGCCATTTTTTTATTAGTAAACCGCGAAGACTGAAGACTAAGAATAGTTTGAAATTGGAAAAGTAGACAGGATAAGGTAACATAGTACAATTATTCAACCTTGGCTAACTCCTTTATACTCTGCATCATTACACTGTTGTTCTAGTAGTTCCTCCATGATGGAGTTAGAGGCATGTGCTGATAATGATAATAGTTCTTCTTGTTATGATAGAGAAGCTGAACTAATATCTTTTGAAGATTCAAAATCAGGTGTGAAGGGTCTTGTAGAATCTGGTGTCACAAAGATCCCACGCATGTTCTATTCACCAAACTTTGATGAAACCTCAACAACAGCAAGTGTCTCAAATCTGAGAAGCATCCCTGTCATAGATCTTCAAAACATACACAACAACAATAATAATAATAATCTTCTTCATGTTCAAGTTATTGATCAAATCAGAAGTGCATGCAAGGAGTGGGGTTTCTTTCAGGTGATCAATCATGGTGTTCCTGTTGATGTTCTTGATGAGATGATCAGTGGAATCCGTAGGTTTCATGAACAAGATGCTGGAGTAAGGTCATTATTTTACTCCAGGGATAAGAACAAGAATGTTAGGTATTTCTCCAATGGTACCCTTTTCAAAGACCCTGCTGCTAATTGGAGGGATACTATTGCTTTTGTTGCAAATCCTAATCCTCCAAATCCTCAAGAAATACCACATCTTTGTAGGTAATCAATCATGTTTCTAATTAATGCCAATTTTCTTGGGTGTTTTATGGTAATTTGACTAATTTCTTATGCTATTTTTGATGAATTGGTTGTTGTATACTTGTAGAGACATTGTGATAGAATATTTGAAGAGAATAAGGGAATTGGGGGTTACAATATTTGAGCTATTATCAGAGGCTCTTGGCCTTAATCCTTGTTACCTCAAAGAAATGGGGTGTGCTCAGGATCTTTTAATGATGGGTCAATACTATCCTCCATGTCCTGAACCTCAATTAACTATGGGCACTAGCAAGCACACCGATAGCGATTTCATGACAATACTCCTGCAAGATCAGATGGGAGGGCTTCAAGTTCTTCATGACAATCAATGGGTTAATATCCCTCCAGTTCATGGAGCTCTTGTTGTAAATATTGGAGATATTTTACAGGTAAATGCAAGCAGTGCATAAAAATTAAACTCATTATATTATTGATATGTAAATGGTCTCAATATTCTCGAGATAGCATATGGTTTATCTAACAATTAATTCAGAGAAAAATAAAGTTGAGTGCATTGTGTAACCAAATTAACAAAAGAATAATGATGTGGACATTCCTTGTTATGGACTTGTTAAATTTTATAACATTGATTTTATTGACTTGTTTGTTAGACAATGAAAGATGCAAATATTTTGTTATCATACTCACACTAACAACTCTTTTCTTAACTTCCCTTAATCCTCTAGATAATCAATTTGGTTTCTTAATTTCTTTTGATCATAGTTTAAATTTTCATTGCCTTTTCTTCTTATTGATGCAGCTTATGACAAATGACACATTCGTCAGTGTTTATCATCGGGTTCTAGCACAAAATACAGGGCCTAGAGTTTCGATTGCGACCTTCTTCATGAATTTTTCTACATCGTCTGAGTGTACATCAAAGGTTTATGGTCCAATAAAAGAATTGTTATCAGAAGAGAATCCTCCAATCTACAGGGACATTACTATGAAGGAGTTCTTGGCACATAACTATGCAAAAGGCCTTGATGGCAACTCTTGCTTGCATCCCTTCAGGTTGTGACTTGTGATGCAAACAAATAAGATATAGTTGGTTTTGCTCTGTATTTTACTATTTTTGATTCGGTCTTTTACTTTGTTCTTTATTGTTGTCAACTTGTGTTTTGTGGTTTTCCTTATCTAGGGAATTTTAGGTAATTAAAGCCATGTTTATTGTCTATGCTGGCCAAAAGCATAGTTTATATAGAAGATATATGCTAGTTTTGTATGTAGCTTTGTTATAGAATTTTCACAAACAGAAACCAATTTTTATGTTATATGGAAATGCAGTGATCTTTGTCCAATGCCAATCATTATGCAGTAGAAAGAATCTGATGCTGAGAGGCTTCTTTTGCTTTTATCATATTTATTTTTCTGACTTCTACATGGATATATGCTATAAAGTTATTTTTCAAATAAAAGAGGAAAAGAAAAAAGGACAAGACATGGATGCTTGAACAAATTAGACATAAGGAAAAGGAACATGATTGAGGCATGGAGAGGGTTCAGAAAAAAGAAAGAAAGAAAGAAAGAAAAAGAATAAATAATCACAAAGATTTACTTTGACTATTCTTTTAAAATTGAGCCAACTTTTCATAGACTTATACTATTGGAAATACTATTAATCAAAAGAAATCAAATAAGTCTATACGTATCATTCTATCTCTAAATACATATGCTTTTTTTACATTATCATCAAAGTATACCATATTTAGCAAAGTAACATGAAGCAAGAACAAAAATGTAAGGCTCCGGTTACACTAAATTATTAAATCCAGAGTTATTTTTTTTTGTTGCCCACAGTATTTCCCAGTTCGATTGGTCAGGCCAAGGACTAATCTAGCAAACGGATTGCTGCATGCACAATGCGGAATTCGAACTTCCAATACTTGCTTAAGCAGACGAGTGAGCTGACCACTCGACTAATTATTTCCAAAGCATTATGAACTTGATAACCATGGGCTGAGGAAACAAATGGTTGTCCAAGCTTTTATGAAGCCAGGCCCAAATGTGAACAAAATTCCAAAATATCTTTCCTTTCACCAACTCTCACATCTTTCCAAAGGACTCAATCTCAGGTGTCCTGACTCTAGATCTATTGTACTTGAACTGCTGTACCTTTCTGATGAAGGTTCCTACCATGGAGTTAGAGTCAGTTAATGATTCTAATTGTGACAGAAAAGCTGAAGTACAAGCATTTGAAGATTCAAAATCTGGTGTAAAAGGTCTGCTAGATTCTGGGGTGACAAAGATTCCAAGCATGTTCTATGTCAAGTTAGACCCTTTAGAAAACACCAAACAAAGTGACTCAAATTTCAGCATCCCAGCCATAGATCTTCAAGACATAGACAAGAGTTCATCGCTTCGCGGCAAAGTAGTTGACCAGATTAGAAGTGCATCTCAGAAGTGGGGATTCTTCCAAGTGATCAACCATGGTGTTCCTGAAGATGTTATGGATGAGATGATCACTGGAATCTGTAGGTTTCATGAACAAGAAGCTGAATTAAAGAAACCGTTTTACTCAAGGGAGAACAGCAAGAAAGTCAGGTACTTCTCCAATGGCAAGTTGTTCAGAGACTATGCTGCTACTTGGAGGGATACTATTTCATTTGTTGCAAATCCTGATATTCCCAATCCAGAACAATTACCAGAAGTGTGTAGGTAATGATTTCTTACTTTCTGATATTAGTTTTGGATCTAAAACTTTCAAATGCTTATCCTTGAGCTTGATGATAATTCATTAAAATTACTAGGGTGGTTTCTCTTATTAATTGCTATTCATAGTTGAATAATGCTTGCTGCACCTCACTTGACACTTCACTTTGAGATAGCTCTATTGATTGTTAAAAAACTGTACAAATGTGAGTAACATGGCTTTAATGAATAAGCAAAACACTTTTCTGGTAATTTAACTTTTAAGCACCTTTCTTGTACTTGTGACATGGCTTTTGGTTGGTTAAGCTCACTTGTTCATTTCACTTGTTGGAATTGTAAACTTTTGACCTTTTTCTTATGTTTTTTATGAAACTGTTGTGTGTTATGCAGAGATATTGTGTGTGAATATACAAAACAAGTAAGGGCATTGGGTATTATAATCCTTGAGCTGCTGTCAGAGGCTCTTGGCCTTGATTCTTCTTACCTTACTAAAGAGATGGATTGTGCTGAGGCACTTTATATTATGGGTCAGTACTATCCACAATGCCCTGAACCTGAGTTAACTATGGGACTCACAAAGCACACTGATTGTGACTTCATAACTATACTTCTGCAAGACCAAATTGGTGGTCTTCAAGTTCTTCATCAGAATCAATGGGTGGATGTTCCTCCAATGCAAGGTGCTCTTGTTGTAAACATTGGAGATGTTCTACAGGTAAATACTGTAACACTCCCTCCATTCCACATTGATCAGACATTTTGATTTTTACATTACCTTGGTAAATCAATGTATTTAGTTACATATTGCATGAAAATATATTGATTTATAGATGTATTATAGAAGTTAAAGCGACTTATAATACATAATGATGGAGTAGTTTAAGTTTTTCTAAAGATAAATGATCTTGAGATTGCATAAATGATCTTAAGAGAATGTATTGATTATATTTATTGAATTGCTTTTTTATGCAGCTTATGAGCAATGACAAGTTTATCAGTGTTTATCACCGGGTTTTGTCCAAGACGATAGGCCCTAGAATTTCAGTATCAAGCTTCTTCATGAACTTCACCATATCTGAGTGTACATCAAAAGTTTATGGTCCAATCAAGGAATTGTTATCAGATGAAAACCCTCCGCGATACAGGGACGTTACAATGAAAGAAATCTTGACAAATTATTATGCAAAAGGCCTTGATGGCAACTCTTACTTGATCCCTTTAAGGTTGTGAACCAAATATAAGGTATTGTATTAACACTGATACCTTCTTGATTCTCAAGTAGTTAACTAGTGCCTGTGACTGTTGTTCTTTTAAATAAGCAGCATCAATTTCTAGATGCACAAGGCAAAGTCAAATATAATAATTGTACTATTGAAAACCATCATGAAATATTCCATCAATGAATACTCTTTAAGCTTCTACTTTCTTCTGAAAGCTTGAATCTTTAGTACTAATCAGTTTTGCTATCTAAGTAACACCAAGCATGTGATACCTATGAAGTATATTTTTTGTCAATATTGTACAATTTTTATGTTCAACAAATGTGATACAAGAAATTGTATGATAAGAGATTATACTTAATCTTAAATAGGATTTATTCTCAAAGTATTATCAACTTTGATAATTATGGGCTGAGGAATAGTTGATCCAAGATTATATGAAGCCTTGGCCCGAAAATGGACAAAATTATTACAAAATATCTTCCTTTCACCAACTTTCTCATCACTGCAAGGAACTGAGTCTCAGGTGTTCTGACTCTAGAATCTAGATCTGCTGTACTTTTCTGCAAAATTTCCTACCATGGAGTCAGAGTCAGTTAATGATTCTACTTATGACAGAAAAGCTGAAGTACAAGCATTTGATGATTCAAAAGCTGGTGTAAAAGGTCTTCTAGATTCTGGGATGACAAAGATTCCTAGCATGTTCTATGTCAAGTTAGACCCTTTAGAAAACATCAAACCAAGTGACTCAAATTTCAGCATCCCAATCATAGATCTTCAAGACATAGACAAGAGTTCATTGCTTCGCTGCCAAGTAGTTGATCAGATTAGAAGTGCATCTCAGAAATGGGGATTCTTTCAAGTGATCAACCATGGTGTTCCTGAAGATGTTATGGATGAGATGATCAATGGAATCTGTAGGTTTCATGAACAAGAAGCTGAATTAAAGAAACCATTTTATTCAAGGGATAGCAACAAGAAAGTTAGGTATTTCTCCAATAGTAAGCTTTTCAGAGACTATGCTGCTACTTGGAGGGATACTATTTCATTTGTTGCAAATCCTGATCTTCTTAATCCGGAACAATTACCAGCAGTGTGTAGGTAATGGTTTCTAATATTAATTTTGGTTCTGAAACTATCAAATTCTTAGGCACTTGATGATGGTTCACTAAAATTAGTAGGGTGGTTTCTGTTATTAATTTCATTTTATAGACTATAGTTTATAGAAAGTTACATAAATTCACCAATTAGATGACGTATTGGATACAGGTTTGCCTGTATCGATTTGCAATTCATCCGCATATCGGAATTAGTTCATCTATGGATCTCCAACACCAATAGAGATAATGATACTAGTTTCCAATTAAGACTCAGAAGTGCATAATTTTTTATAATATATCTTTATAGTCCTTGCCTTTCTTCTATGATATAAGCAGAATAAGTATTCTAGCTGTTTAGCTTTATGCAACTTTTTATTGGTCACGGTCATCACTTGCTGCCATTGTAAACTTTAGACCCTCTTCTTATGACTTCGATGAAACACTTGTGATTTATGCAGAGATATTGTGTCTGAATATGCAAAACAAGTAAGGGCATTGGGTATTATAATCTTTGAGCTGTTGTCAGAGGCTCTTGGCCTTAACTCTTCTTACCTTAAAGACATGGATGCTGCTGAGGCACTTCATATTATGGGTAATTACTACCCACAGTGCCCTGAACCTGACTTAACCTTGGGACTTACAAAGCACACTGATTTTGATTTCATGACAATACTTCTGCAAGACCAAATTGGTGGTCTTCAAGTTCTTCATCAGAATCAATGGATTGATGTTCCTCCAATGCAAGGTGCTCTTGTTGTGAACATTGGAGATATTCTACAGGTAAACTAATGTATTTAGTTATAGTCTTATAGACTGTATTAAGATACATTGATTTATTTATGAAAGGTCTTTAGAGAATGTTTATTGAATTGTTTTTTTATGCAGCTTATGAGCAATGACAAGTTTGTCAGTGTTTATCACCGGGTTAAGGCCAAGACAGTAGGTCCTAGAATTTCAGTAACAACCTTCTTCATGGACCTTACCACATCTGAGTGTACATCGCAGGTTTATGGTCCAATAAAGGAACTGTTATCAGATGAAAACCCTCCACTATACAGAGATGTTACTAGGAAAGAAATCATGGAAAATTATTATGCAAAAGGCCTTGATGGAAACTCTTACTTGATCCCTTTAAGGTTATGAACCAAATAGTTGTAATTGTTAAATAGTGCCTATGAATGTTGTTGTTTTAAATAAGCAGCATCAGTTTCTTGATGCACAAGGTAAAGCCAAATGTAATGGCTATACCATAGAAAACCATAATAGTTTTCTGTATCATGACAGTACTAAGTGTTGTGGGTGTAACATATTAATTAATCTCTTATGCAGTTATGCTAGATGCCAGAGCATGTTTAACGTCCACATAAATTTTAGAGTTCTTATTATACCGTATAACTGACTCCATTGACTAGTTTAACATACGTCAAATATATTTTGAAAGGAAATTTATTACAAAGAAGACATTAAAGTTTCTGAGCAGGAAATGTTAATCTCTCACCTTAGCATACCTCATGAAAATTTTAAAATATATATTAATATTAGCTGAAATGAAAATAACCCACTAGTTGAACTCACAGACAGTCAGACACAACGAGAATGATACTGTTGGAACATGGAAGAACTAATATTCAAGGATATAGCAAATAGTCTAAATTAATGAAGACTTGAAAAGATTAAAGTAGAAGGACAAAAATTTAAGAACTATGAACTAGGATAACACTCAAACAGGAGGACAAAGGAACTTGACTTCTGGCAATACTCTGAAAACTTATTTAAAAATGTGTAGTATAGTCTTTCTCTCATAATTATTATTATTTTCTTGAATCATATTTATTTACCTACATTATTAAAAATAATTACTATTTTTATTGACAATATGAATAGTCATTCAAAAAGACAAACTTTTTATACTGTCAGCTTATAAAAAATAAACTATGTCATTCATCAAAATTAAACTTTTTAAAGATTTGAGAGGTTTAATATCTCAGTTCATGGGGCTTATAATAGTACACCCCCTAATTTGATATTACTTAAATGACTCACATTATCTACTTTAACATACACCTAATGAATTTTGAAGCGACTTTTATTTAGATACAAGACATGAGAGTTTCTCTAACAGTAAATGTTGAATATCTCACTTTAGAATCTCTCAACAAGGTTTGTAATTAATATACTTTCATACATGAGTATCCTTAATTCTTGATGTGCTTCATATCCTGAAGTGTTTTAGTAGAGAGACATCGTCATCTAGCTCTTTGGTATACGCCAGTTTAACCAAGTCCGACATTTTCATTTCCTTATAAATTGGAGGATTCTCTTTTGTCACCAACTCTTTTATTGGTCCATACATTCTTTGACATTCATCCTGAACATGTTGTCTCAGAGAGCATGAAACCGAAACTCGTGGACCTACTTTCTGAGCAAGAACTCTGTGCTTGACGCTAATAAACTTGTCATTTGTGATTAGCTGTAATCAGTACTCAGACATTAATAGGTCAATTGAACAACTTAAATGTTTGTTTAATTTTGTAGAAGATTATATACAAGGGTATATGGTTAACCTATTAATACACAATTAGATTTTTTTGGTGACTTAATACACAATTAGATATACAATATAAATCACTACCAAAAACATTGATGAATTTATTATAATCACCTGCATCATATTACCAAGATTAATGATGAAAGCACCAGGAATAGGAGTGACATCAATCCACTGGTTTTCATAGAAGACTTGAAGTCCACCAACAAGGTCTTGTAGAAGTATAGTTACAAAGCCCACATCTGTATGAGAACTTAACCCCCAAGTGAGTTCAGGCTCAGGGCAAGGAGGGTAATAATGTCCCAGCATGAAAATCCCTTTAGCACAATCTATGTCCTTAAGGTAACTGCGTTCTAGGCCTAATGCCTCCGAGAACAATTCTAACAGAGTCAGTGCCAGTTTTTTGACATGATCTAAGTATTTAATTGTTACATCTCTGCAAGCATATCAAATTAAATCATCTAATAGTTCTCAATTATCAAGTTTATACGATGACAAACTACATGAGTCTCTACCAAATCAACAACCAGGCTAGAGTTCTAGTCTTTCTGCATATACCTGCAAATAGAAGGGAGTTGGTGAGGGTCAAGGGGCCCTGGTGCCAATAGACAAGAGAGGGTGTCCCTCCAATTAACCTCTGAAGCTTTATGAAAGTTGAAGTGTGTGTTGTAGAACACTCTCTTTGTAATATCACGTGAATAGAATTCTCTCTTCACCTCAGCATCTTGCTCATGGAATCTACGCACCCCGTCAAGCATTTCATCCAAAACACACTGTGGAATGTCATGGTTGACCACTTGAAAAAAACCCCAGTTCTAACCCGCATCTTTCACTTTCTGAATGATTTCATGGCGTGAATTACCTTCTTCGTGTAATGATCCCAAATCAATAACTGGAATACTAACATTGGTAGCAGAGGAGAAGGAAGAAACGTTGACTTTATGGTTGTCATGAACGAATATCTTTGGTAATTTAGTCAAACCAGCATCAACAAGACCCTTCACACCTGCTTTTGTTTCATCAAAAAGCTTTAATTCCTTGTTCCTATCATAGCCTCCATCTTCATGAACTGCTTCCATCATGTTTCCTCTGTTTTCAATAAAATTTCTGTATTCAATTAAGAACTTAATTCATAGTATTTAAAACCTTGCATGTAATGTTTACACTATCCAGCCCCATCTTTTCTAGTGCTATCAAAAATTCTAACAGCAAATCAGTAAACAACTAAACCAAAAATTCTAAAAATATAATAAAAAGAAATAATAAAATCGATGATAGTGGGAATAAATTTAAGGGATGGATGAAGCATGAATTTAAAGGATAAGCTGGTTCAAATTGGTGGGATGGATGAATCCCCAAGAGTTGTCAAGTTAGCAACCGAGAATGGATCTATTGCTCATGTATCATGTTACCAGATCTAGTTTGAATCAAACATTACCGAGTTGCAGTTGCAGCAGATGTGAGAGGGTGAGGAGACCGGGTTGCAGATACGAGACTCAGAACAGAAGAGAATGAATCCCCGATTTTCCTTTTTTTTTTTTTTAAATTAGAGAAAATGACAAATAGGTCCTTGACCTTTTGTCCCGCAGACATTTTTGTCTCTAACCATTGAAAAATACTTTTAAATTCCTGACCTTCATAAAACTTGGACGGATCAGTTCCTGATAGAGGCATTTAGACGGAGGGACTAATCCGTCCAAGTTTTATGAAGGTCAGGGACTTAAAAATATTTTTTAATGATTAGGGATGAAAATGTCCGCAGAATAAAATATTAGGACTTATTTGTCCTTTTCTCTTTAAATTGGGTTATATTTAAGAATTTTAGTTAATTTTATTTAGAAATCAACAAAAAAAAATGGAATATATTTGTCTTATAAAACTTATTTTTTATGAAAATAATACTAAATTTTTTTATAAATAATTTTGTTAATATTTTGAATATTTGTATATGAAAATATTTTTTTTAAAAGTAATATATAATGGTTAATGTGTGAAATCAAATGATATGAAGTATTATGTAATGCATATCACATCAATTTCGTTTTTTTATGAATAGTTTCATATGATTATTAAGTTTTTTTTATAAAAAAATTGTCTTACTATATTTTTATTATT